>NC_088931.1:4162500-4217500 GCF_038396675.1 Hydra vulgaris
GACTAACATGGTCACACTAAAGCAAGACCTCATCTCATGTTCATCTCATTTTTATCATCACTTCATCTCTTGTTTATCTCATTTTCATCATCATGTTATCTCTTGTTCATTTCATCTTTATCATCACTTCATCTCTTTTCATCTCATCATCATCATTACTTCTTTTCTTGTTCATCACGTCTTCGTCATCAATTCATCTCTTGTTATATCAACTAAAATTCGATCTTGTTGATTGATTTATCATCATTCATTAAAACTGTATTATTTTACTGAAACTGTTCAAAAAACATTTTTTTCCTTCAAACAGAAATACTTTAGAATTATCTCTTATCTTCCTTTTTTGCTGACTGTCTTTTGCAGTTTTTAAGTCTTTTTCAACCAATTTCTTTATCTTTAACTCTCCTCTATTTTTTTCTGTTAACTCAACTTTAATAGTGGCAGCAAGCAGCCTTGTCAAAGGTGAATTTGTTAAAAATGAAAAATAAATAGTTCATACCCTGCAAGACCTCATACAGTAAGCAGACAACAACCAATTGCTAGTATGCAATGTAGCATTGGTGATGATCCTAATTTATAAGCCATCATCATGCTTAACAATTAAACTTTAGGTCACCCATATGAGAAACTTTGCATAAAAACTTCAGTTTGTATGCTTATAAACTTCAAACTGTATAGAAATCAAAGCTACACAACCATTATTTGTGTTTCACATTTTTTGAATGATTCAAAAGAAACACAGCCATTGATTCACAATTTTATTTGGAAATTTTTCAGCAATGTAGTGTAGCGTACTTTTTTGTTAAATATCTTCAGCAATAAATAGAAATTTTTTCTTGTGCATTAGCATAAGTAAAAATCATAGTTTGATGCTCTTTATGGGCCAAAGAAATCAATATGTTTTAAAAATGATAATGTTTAGAAAGTTACAGCCAATGGTTAGCAGGTGCAGAGTCATAATTAGTAAGGTTGCACACACCTAATACCGTTTTATTAAATGTTTTTAAACCAATACAAGCATTAGGTGGCAGTTGAAACAATGTTAATACTGGATGCGAAGAAGTTGCAAAATCAGTTTACAGTTTGTAAAATCAAAACTTGATAATATGTTAATCTGACTCATATACATATGCGTACATACATACTCTCTCCCTCACATATCTTACAGTTGAATTAGATAAAAAAATGTTTTTTTTGAAACCTATGTTTTATTATCAAATTTGAATTACTATTTGGGTGGACATTTTTGTGGTGAAACAATCAAAAAAAATTTAAAATAAATTTGTTATAAAAGAAACAAAAACTGTATCATATGCATTTAGTAAGTACAGGTTTATTTGCCTTACAACAACAACAACAACAACAACAACAACAACAACAACAACAACAACAACAACAACAACAACAACAACAACAGCAACAACAACAACAACAACAACAACAGCAACAAATCATTATCGCAAAAAGAGCAAAAGTTTATAGGGTAAGAAAATGAAAATATCAAGTGTTTTAATTTTCAAATCATTCAAATTTGGTCATTAATAAAATGAACAAAGACACTTGATTAAACAAGTATGCAAAAGTATTTGATTGAACAAGTGAGCAAAAACACTTTATTGAACAAGTGTGCAAAAACACTTCATTGAATAAGTAAAAACATATTTTTAAAGATTTATAAGAGCACAAAGTGTCAGTAGGAATTTTGAGTAAAGTTGATAACCTAGTTTGTCTCGCAAATTTGTAAAAAAAACTCATTAACTGTTATTTGTTAATTAAGAATAAATTTTATTTGCAAATTATGAATAAATTTTAGGAAAATTATTAATATAATAAACTAAGTTTTTGTTTTGAAAAATCATTTTTTGTCTACTTTAAAAAATTTTTAATTGTTAAACTTAATTTTAATTTTGGATTGAAGATCACTTAAAACTCAATGAGTTTTGCTGCAAAATGTTATGATTAAAAATTGAATTAAATAATTTTTTATCAAGTTTTATTCTATTTTTTTACTAAGTCTTTTTTCAACCATTTTCTTGTTCTTTAACTCTATTGTTTGTTTTCTAGTAAATCCCAACTGAATAGTGGCTGTTTGCAGCCTTGTTGGGTGTAAAACCAATTTAAAATAGTAATAATTTTTCCTCCGAAATTTTTAGTTTATAAAAATACAAATCTCATTACAAGTAATTATTAGTCTCAGATTCCATAAAAAGTTAAAATAAAATCAAAATCAAAAAATTGAAACTACAAAATTTTTTACAAAAACAAAAAAATCTTCCCACTTCTTAGTTTTATATTAAAAAAAAAAGCAACTAAAAAATGACTCACTCAAAAATCTTATTCAAAGCTTATTCAAAATCTTATTCAAAAAATTCTTCCCACTTCTTAGTTTTATATTTAAAAGAAAAGCAACTAAAAAATGACCCACTCAAAAATCTTATTTAAAGCTTAAATTACAAAAAAATTGCATAACTTTTTGAAAAACAACATTTTTAACAAAAAAATGACAGCACAAATTTAATTTTGTGCTATCATTTTTATAACTTTTTCAACTAAGTATCATGTTCTTAAAACTCTTAATTTTTTTTTTAACATTTTTGCTTCGAACAAGGCTATAAGCAACCATTGATTAGAGTTGGAAGTTACAGGAAGTGAAAAGATGAAGATTGTAGAGCAAAATAACAATTGACAGATGACTTGAAAGATTTCGAATCATACGAATAAGGAAAACGAGATGAAGGAAGCGAATTCCAAAGAACTAATGTTCGAGAAAAAAATATAGACAAATAAGAGTTTTTTAGAGCACTTAGGAACAGTTTAAAAAAAGGATGAGACTTAATTGAATGACAAGAAACAAGGGGATAAATTTTAGTAGGTGGCACAAGAGACGCTATCTCTTTAGAGCAGTGTCCATTATAGTATTTGTAAAAAAGAGAAAGTGAAGCAACATTACTACGATAAAATAATGGTTGGAGAGAACGACTGAAAAAATAGATGCAACATCAGATGAATTTGCACCTTGTTTAAAAAAGAAAGGGCATCATTGGAAGATCCACCCCAGATATAGCAACAGTATTCCATACAAAGACGGATATGAGATTTATAGAGATAGAGAATAGAATCCGGAGTAAGAAAGTGTTGAGCTCGATAAAGAGATGCAACCTTAGCAGATGCTAAATTTGCAACGGATTTGATATATGGTTTCCAAGAAAGATCAGAAGTAAGAGTTAATCATAGAACATGAAGGGTAGATGACTTATTGAGTACATTACAATAAAAATAGGAAGATCTAAATTTTGCAACAACTATTGGCTGAAAGTAATTGGGTTTTATCTGATTTAAAGTTCACCAGCCACTGTGAGCTTTGTGCTGTAGCAGAAGTGAGATCTTTTTTAAACTTAAATGCTCAAATGCCCCCTCCAAGTAATCAGAGAGTTTTGGTTTCTTATCAAGACAAGAACAAATGGTAGTATCATCAGCAAACAATGCCACCTTAGATGTGAGAAAATCTGGAAGATCATTAATGTAAATCAAAAAGAGTATAGGGCTAAGGATAGAACCTTAAGAAAGTGACAGAATATGAAGAAGAGTGCTGTCCATTGATGACAACTTTTATACTACGATCGGAAAGGAAGGATTCAATAATATTAAAGATGTTAGCTATACACTGTAAGAAGATAGCATATGAAAAAGATCAGCATGCCAAACTTTATCAAAAGCTTTAGAAATATCAAGAGCAGTGGCCTTAACCTCTCTATCTAATGCACAATAAAACCTATCGGTTCTTACTATTAGCCAACTAGTTGTAAAACGAGAAGATCCATATCCATATTGATGATCAGAAAGTAAGTTATTAGATTCAAGATTAAGTATTTGTTAATTAAAAACTCAAAAATTTTGCTCATGGTAGGAAGAAGACTAATATGACAATAGTTAAGCAAGTCAGATCACTCTCTAGAGTTTTTAAAAATTGGGATAACAGATGTGCTTTCCTGCAGGCTGGAAAATAAGACTCTGATAAGCACTTGTGAAATAGTTTTAAAAGTATAGACGACAGCTGCAGAGAACACTTCTGCAAGACTATAACGGGTATGTTGTCTGGACCACAAGCTGTAGAAGAGTCTAAGCAGGAAATCACACTTGATACAGAAGCTGGAGTGATACGAATGTCAAGCAATGGATTAACCTGTTTGATGGGTATATCAGGTAGGATGTGAATATTTGAATCAAGAGATAAAATTGATGAAAAATTCTTAGCAAACATCAGCTTTGCCTTTAGGTGAGGAAACAAAATCTGAACCATGCAAGAGAGGTAGAATAACAGATTTTCCCTTTTTATAGACACTGTTAAAGATTCTCTAGCAAACTGTGGAACCTAATTATTAAGATGAAATATGAAATTTCATGACCTGAGAATAGCAGGCTTTGGCGTTAGACAAAGCCTTTTTACAATGGTTTCTAGCAGTAATAAACAGGCATTTGTTTCTTAGAAAATTGTATTATTGGTAGATATGGAAGTAATGGTTTCAATTGGAAATTGCAGCAGCACAATATGAGGAAAACCATGGAGAAGAGTGAGACTTGACCTGGAATTGTCGAGAGGGAAAAGGTTCCATGCCAACTTAAATTTAGGAGGTTATGTAAGAAGCACATTTTTCAGCAGGAAGACAAAAGATTTCTACCCAAGAGTCATCATGTGATTGTTTAATAACACCAAAAAGAATGCAGTCTTGAGATGAAGGAGAGCAATTTAGAACAAAGAGAAAGGCAACAGAGTGACGTGGTGCTAAGCGAAAGCGCATAAAAGAATAGTCTGTGGATTCAAACCTAGTTTCCCAACAAATGGGTGAATTCTTACAAATGTAAATGCCCAGGCCAATCATGTGACTCTTGGAGTCTTTATGAATCAAAGGAAAATAACCATCAACAATAAGATCATAAGATGAGACAGCTGAATCAAATTAGTCTCACAAAGAGCAAGTAGGTTTGGTGAACTTTGCAAGAGATAAGTCTCAACAGAAGAAAAGTTACTTCGAAGACCACAAATATTAGTGAATGATAGGTTTAGAGAATTTGGTGATGATGATGGTTTTTAGTGTTTTATAGTTTTTGGTACTTTAGTCATTTTCAAATTTGTTTAAGACCTTGACTCAAAATATAGATAGAACTTAGTACACTATTTAATAGTGCAAGCAATTTTCTCGTTACTTTTAATAAATCCTAAGTCGTAACAAAGAGCTTCAAATGTGGCTTCAACAATGCATACTAAAAGTACAAATAGGAACACCATCCATGTGCAACATGGCACTGTCAGTACTCTGGTATTTTACTGCTGTTGATGAAATCAGCCTCTCTGAGAGCAACCTCAGAGTACTGGAAACCTGACTACCAGCCGGCCTCAGAGCCATAAAACTGAGTTTTAGAGCTGTACTCTTATTCAGTGATATTAGAATGAGTTGCCTAGTCATAAAAACAGAGACTTAAGCAAAACTCATGCGTTGAGTCAAAAAAATCTAGCATTCAACATCCTAAACTGGAAGTAATGTATTAAAAATACATCTGCGCCAGCCTAATAGATGAAGAAAGGGTGCAAGGCTGGTCAACAGATAGAATCTGTGTACCCCTTAAGTCTTTGCCTAGGAGGCCTTATACAAGACAGTAACTAGATGCATTTAACATCTGATCAAGATGAGTATTTTTATCAAGACACCATCTCTAGCCTTTAGTCAATCAAGAGCCCAACAATCTAAGAGAATCCAACTTTAAATTGGAGTTGGATTCTCTTAGCCTTTGCCTAAAAAAGTGTGTTCTACAAGACAGCAGGGTATGAAGCAGATTGTACTGGGTTACATGTTTCCAGTAGCAGGATAACCAGACTGACTTTGAACTCAACATAATAATCAAAATTCTTATCAAAACAAAATTAAATTTTTTTCTTAATTCAACTTTCCATATTTTAGTATCGAGTTTTAGTATACTTTTTCTATTAAACAAAAATATAAGTAAAAACAGCTATGTAAAAATTGATTCCATGGCAATTGACCCAGAAGTCTCTAAAAATGTCATCAAATGTTCCAGATTTTGCTGATTTTTATACAGTTAGGAGTACATATTTTTATACAGTTAATGATATCAAAAAAATTATTTTTATACATCATTCAATGACCTTTCAGAAAACATAAAGATTTTGATTTGCAAGCATATGGTTTTTCATTTATAAATAAAGGGGCGCAGACCCTGTTTATGTAGTGGAATATTGTGATTAATTTTTCACTACCTTCCACACTAGATGGAGCTCTGAAACTTTGGCATTTTTGTAATGCCAATGAATTAATGAATGTGCATGAATGAATGTGCATGTTAAAATAGTTAATGTCAATGAATAAAAAAGTTTTCATAGCTCATGACAGGGGGTCAGAGTTTTACACAGGGGGTCAGAGTGCTGCACTTTTATGTAGCAGAATTTTGCAGTAGATTTTTCATAACCTTCCAGACAAACTGGAGCTCTGAAACTTTCAGCATTTGTGTAATTCTGATGAACATGTGTTAAAATTGTTTTCAATTAACATCAGAGCCTGTTAAAATTGTTTTCAGGGCATGTAATAGTTATGATAAAAGGCACATAAAAGCATTGATAAATTTATTTTTTGTAGGATCGCTACCACCCACCCTCCCTCCACAATGTAAAACATCAACCCATCACTGGAGCTGGCAATATCTGCAAAAACTAAAATGGTCATATTTCAGGATCATCTTGGAGCTAAAATGATTAAATTCTAATTTTACTAAGTACTCTCAATGGTATATAAATCTGAAAACTCTGAAATGTATGGTGACATGGCTTGGGTCATATGATTTGGAATTACTGTTGCATTCTTGCATTGGTTTATATATATATTAAAAAAATCTGAGGGTTTTTCAACCTTCTGTTCTATTACATAAAATCATATATAAATACAAAGTTATAATTTCCATGACAATTATAAAACTACAATAGTCATTAAAATAATAATCATAAATGAATGCATGACTTTCATCACTTCAATCTACGTGACTTTTACCACGCATAAATAATAATTTTAATTCATCAACTTTAATAGAACATGCCATCTTGGTGACTTAACTCATAAGTCTAATCGTTATGGGGCTCTTATTATTCGTCCGGAGCACATTATATTTTGTTCGTTGTATTCTTGAGAATCATTTCACACTTGAACAGCATCTTCGTTATATCTTCCTTTACCATTTTCAACTTCATCTTTTGGTATATCAAGACCATCGTTAAATGAGTCATTTATATTCTGGTTATTTTGTAAACAAAGTTGCAATGTTCGATCGACACTAAAATGACCATACGAATTAACTCTCCATATGTCTTTCTGTTGAATTAATCTGGTTGCACACACTCTTCTGCACCATTTTTGAGGGATTTGTGAAAGTCAATTGGCCAAATTTAGTTAAGATGGAGTCCATTGTACAATAGTCTCAATATTTTTTGCTATTTGCTTTATTGTATTCAGCTGTCTTTGCACTAATAATTGAGAAATTCCCCAAGTCTTTACGCGATATTCTTCTTTTTAAACTGCCTTTAACCACATCCCACGGTGCCCTTGCTATTGCTGTATACTGTGAGTTCTTTTATATCCCATTTACTGGCCAAATTTAGCCCTCGAAGTATCAAATCTAGTTCACTTATATTAATATGGTGGGTATCATTCGTTGATCGTAGCCATGCTGCATCTTCAATAACTACTTCTCCAATTAGAAGAACTACACTAAGTCCTATGGATGATGCATCAAAGTTAAGCTCAGCTTTTTCATTCACTGGTACCAGCCATTTCCCACCAACCAAGTTTTCTTTTTCCAAACGATGAAGCAACTCATTCATTTTTTCTTTGCAATCATCATAAACAAACTCATTCCATGGAATATTTCCAGCTAATTGTTTGATGTATGAAGCTTGTAAACGCAAACTTCCTACCACCGGGTAATTTCCAATAAGTTTACCTAAATTGCTAAAAAGCTGTGATTGTGCGACTGTATTTGAAGATTCGAATTGTACTATATTGTTCCGCATATCAGTTCCCCATTTTTATTTCATTCGACTCTCAATCCTAAAACACGTCATTTTTCTAGGCCTTCTGGAGGTTTACACTTTAACCCAAATTTATCAAGATGCTTCGCTACATTTTTAGTTGTTTCTACACTTTCATCAACAAATATATCATCAATGTAATTATCACATGCTTTCTTCACTTTCTATCATCAATGTAATTATCACATGCTTTCTTTCTTTCAGCATTCGCTGTGTGACAATTTACAAATTCGTTGAGAGCTTGGAAGTCTCCCACTGGGCGTATCTTTCTACCTTTACTTTCTTGCACAACACATGAGCGGTATCAATACTTTAGGTGGTCTAATGCTTGCTTGTTATTTGGCACAAGAATGCCAGAGTTGACCCATTCATTTATTTCTTTTCAGTAATTACCTTCATGCTCTTCGCTCATCTTGTATTTGCAGATTGTATCATTAATTGCGGGCTTTTTATTCCAGTTCCACGATGCCGCCCACTTTTTTCTGTCGAACTTTACCATAAATTCCTGATGTTCTATTTCGTTGTCTTTGTTTATTTCATTCTTTTTGTTTATTTTTTTGTCTTTGTTTATTTATTTCTCTTCGTTTATTTTGTTATCTTCGTTTATTTCGTTCTCTTCATTTACTTCGTTCTCTTTGTTTATTTAGTTCTCCTTGTTTATTTTGTTCTTTTTGTTTATTTTGTTCTCTTTACTTCTTATATTATTTGCACCACATTTTGCTGTTTCACATGCTAACATTCGGACAGTATGGTTTTTATCACTCTGGATTACGGCTCATTTGAATTTTTCAATAGCATCCATTCCAAAAATCAAATCAAACCCGAATGGTTTTACCATTTCACCTAGTACTTGCACAGTTTCTCTTAAAGTTGTGATGAATTTTTGACTTTTTGAAACAAGCCCACATGTTGATTCAGCATGAAACACTATAATTGAGCATCCAGAATCAATTAATGCTGTTCGGAACATTCCGTTTATTTTAACTTTATATAATGGCAACGCAGTTTCCGGGAGAACACTGGATGCCATTATTTCCAAATTCTCTCTTTTCCTTTTAAACCTTGCAATTGTTTTATGCAGTCTCTGGCTCGATGATTGTGTAACAGTTCTTGCATTTTGCCTCGCAGTCCTGCGCATAATGTCCAGTTCAAATGTAAGTTTTTCAGGTTCCAGTAATAGCCGTTTGATCGTAGCTTCTTTGTTAAGCCAGTAATAAATTGGTTGCGCATCCTGTCATCTCTAACCCTAAATTTGCATCCTTTAGCAGTTCTTGCAATCCGTCGTGAAAATTCCGTCACATTCTTGTTACTTGCTTTTTTAATTGTTGCAAATTCAAAGCATAGTATTAAAGATGACTTTGGTTTAAAAAGCTTCATACTATTTTCCTCGATCTCTTCGTAAGTCACTGAATGCCATCATTTCCAAATTCTCCCTTTTTCTTTTAAACCTTGCTATCATTTGATGCAGTCTTTGGCTCGATGATTGTGTGAACAGCTCTTGCATTTTGTCTCGCAGTCCCGTGCATAATGTCCAAATTTCCCACAATTAAAACATGTTATTTTACTTGTTACGGCAAAACCAGTTGTTTGGGAAAGTAGCAATGTTGCTTCAGCAGCTCTTGAAATTTGTTGTGAAAATTCCATCACACTCTTGTTACTTGCTTTTTTAATTGTTGCAAATTCAAAGCATAGTATTAAAGATGACTTCGGTTTAAAAAGCTTCATACTATTTTCCTCGATTTCTTTGTAAGCCACTGAATCGTCTTCTGGGTATGCCAGCAAGCATAGATCTTCTAATGCAGAATAAATCTGTGGTGGCAAACATGTCAATGTTATCATTTTACTCTTCGATTCATTAATGTTCATTGCTGCAATATGTGTTCGTAGTTGGTGGATAAATCGTTGATGGTTGCCATCAAATACTGGTAGCATAATGGCCAAAATAGCTTGTTGCATTCTTGCATTGGTTTATATATATATTAAAAACAACTATCTGAGCATTTTTCAACCTTCTGTTCTATTACATAAAATTGTATATAAATACAAGGTTATAATTCCCATGACAATTATAAAACCATAATAGTCATTAAAATAATAATCATAAATGAATGCATGACTTTCATCACTTTTATCTACGTGACTTTTACCACATATACATAATAATTTTAATTCACCAACTATAATAGAACAATTACCCTAAACTTGTTTTTTTGAAAACAATTTATATCATAACCAATGATCACAGTTAAATTTTAAATATTGTTCTCATAATTAAAATGAAAATTTTAATTGTTCTCATAATTAAAATTTTCATTTTAATTATGAGAACAATCTCTTTAAAAAAATAAATAAGTAAAAATATATATTCAAGATAAAATTTCATTGACCAATGCTAGGCTGTAACTTCAAGTACTAAACATTACCTGACATGAGGTCCAATTCCATTGAGAGTTTGGATCTTGATACTTTCTGTAGAAAACTGTATAACCTTGAACTGTTAAATTACCATCAATTGTGACATTAACAGGTGTCCATGACGCATTAATTGAATCAAGTGAAATTGCTACTGCAGTGAAATCAAATGGGGGAGGTGGAACTGAAATCAAAAATGTTAAATATTAAAACATTATTGCTTAAACATTAAAAATAAAACAAACAATTGAGATGTGCTAATTGGGGTGATGATGGAGAGGTGGTAGGTGTTAGTGATGAAAATAAAATTAGTGTAGGTCATGTAGGCCCTTTATGTTTATGTTGTACATTAAAACAGCCTAAATATTTAAAAAAGTGTGTATACATATATATATATATATATATATATATATATATATATATATATATATATATATATACATATATATATATATATATATATACATACATATTATATATATATATATATATATATATGTATATATAAAGATATATATATATACATATATATATATATGTATATATATATATATGTATATATATATGTATATATATATATATGTATATATATATATATGTATATATATATATATATGTATATATATATATATATATATATATATATATATATATATATATATATATATATATATATATATATATATATATATATATATATATATATATATATATTAAGGTGGTTCTAAAAACAACTTTTTCTGAAAATGACTGCTGGCACCCCCTGAATATGTTGTATATAACTAAAAAAATGCTAGATTTAAGAAATTTTTGAATAAAAATATTTTAAGGGGTTGCTACCGATTCTCGAACATTATATAGGTCCCTAATATTATTAAAAAAAAAAGTTTTTCAAAATTATGTCATGTTGGGTCTCAAATGAAGGGAAATTATATAAAAATTTTAAAAATATTAATCATTTTATAATTAAATTTTTATTTTAGATTTTAGTAAACAAAAAGTTACGTTTTTTAACTAAAAATGAAAAATAGGGAATTTAACAAGATTTTTTGATTATAATTTTTTTTATCTATGTTTTTTTATAAAATGAATATTATTTTTGAAATTTGTATATGATTTTGCTTCGTTTGAGACCCAATATGACATAATTTTGAAAAACTTTTTTTTATAATAATATTAGGGACCTATATAATGTTCAAGGGTCGGTAGCAACCCCTTAAAATATTTTTTATTTCAAAATTTCTTAAATCTAGCATTTTTTTAAATTATATACAACATATTCAGGGGGTGCCAGCAGTCATTTTCAGAAAAAATTGTTTTTAGAACCACCTTAATATATATATATATATATATATATATATATATTATATATATATATATATATATATATATATATATATATATATATATATATTTATATATATATATATATATATATATGTGTGTGTGTATATATATATATATATGTGTGTGTGTGTGTATATATGTATATATATATATATATATATATATATATATATATATAGAAGCAACTCCCTTGCATGTTCTCCTCATATCAGTTAATGCATAGCATATCATTCAATGTATGTACTGAAACCCACGCAGCTTCCTACTTCAGTATGATTGTCAACCTAAATGTGCTTTTATGGTAGTAGTATTGAGGTAAACTGCTCACTTTGTAAATGAGAAATTCTGAGTTTGATTTCCACAACTCACCTGTTATAACTGTGCTCAACTTGTTTTCAACAGCAGCATTGTTTGTTGAGGTTCATGTTTTGAAGTTAAAAAGTTGAGAGAGATTTGTTAAAATTTACAAAAATAAGTAACTTTAGCCATAATTTTGGGGAGTAAGTTTTTTTTATGGCTTTTAAATTTTTATTAAAGAAATTTGTAATGGAAATCATTATTAGGAAAATTAAATATTAAACCAACAAGGTAAGAGGATCTTGGTTAATTAGTTTGTAGTTATTGATGACTATTTTTTTTCTCCTGTTTTATTTTAATCTTTTTATTTAATTATTTTATATTTAGCTATTTTATACTTGTACCAAGTCACCTCTTAATTGTCAAGTTAAAATTTATGTTAAATTTATGAGTTTTTTTACGTATCATATTCTTAAGAGAGAGAATTAGCTTACCTATGTACTTGTTCCAATGTAAGTATACCCCATTTAGGTATAAATTGATACCTAGATCTTTCTTATAAAATGATATAAAAGTCGTAATTCTTATAACTTTTCCATGTTGTAATTTTTATAACTTTTCCATGTTGTAATTCTTATGACTTTTCCATATTGTCAATATTTGAATCAGGTATTAAATTATTGTGCTTTAGATTGTTTTTCCCATAAATATAACGAATAACATTACACTTTTTACTGTTAAACTTAAGATGTCATTTTTTTTGGGCCATTCAAATGCTCTAACAAGGTTATCTTGAAAAGCTTTAGATTGTTTTTCCCAAGAATATAATAATGAATAACATGACACTTTTTACGGTTAAACTAAAGATGTCATTTTTTTTGGACCATTAAAAAAAAAAAAGTTAATTCAAAAAAATAAATAAAAAAAAATAAGTTAAGTCAAAAGGTTATCTTGAAAAGCTGGTATAGAGTTGTTGTTGTAAATTTTCAACCAACTAATTTAGATGTGTTAGTTAATCTTTTTTGTAAAAAATGGAAAAATATTAAAAAGTTGTCAAATGCTAAAATGACATGTAATACAACAATAAGGGGTAAAAATTAGAGAGTGTAAATGATGATGAATCAATTGCTTATATGTGGAGAGAGTCTTTTAAGCAATATAAATATAATACAATTTAAAACACAATTTGCATGATAGTAGTAGTTTACTTTCTGAATTCTCAACTTACCAACAGCATGCATGTTAAAAATCACTCTGACCTGATTTTAGCTATAACTAGGTTAAAAAACAACAAAGCTTGTGGACCTGATGGTATAGTAGCTGAAGCTATTAAATATGGAGTCAAATTATTGTCCGCGCATTTAACATTTTTATTTAACATGTGGGTGGCTCATTGCTATTTACCTTTGGATATGATGCAAACAACTTTTGTACCACTTCTGAAAAACATACCTGGAAATATTTCTGATGAAAATAATTAATGTGCAATTACTCTATCTAATTTTATGAGTTTATAAAGTCTATTTGCTTCACAGCTTTCAGTCCCACGATTCAGCAAATGATGAATATCAGTTTGGTTTCAAACTCGGTCATTCAACTAGCCTTGAGTGCTCAGTTCTTAAACAAGTAATTGACTACTACTGATTAAATGGAAGCTATGTTTTGTCACGGATTGACACTGTCAAAAAACTTTTGACAGTGTCAATCATAAACAGTTTGTTTAAAAAATATTTTAACTATCAACACAATCTGAGTCTATATGTATATACCTTGCGTATATATATATATATATATATATATATATATATATATATATATATATATATATATATATATATATACATATATATATATATATATATATATATATATATATATATATATATATATATATATATATATATATAATATCTATATGTATATATAACTGTGACAGTTTGGATTGTGTTTTGCGTGATGGTTAAAAAGGCTTTTGATGTTTGTAGTAGTAATAAAAATTGCATAGGCAATACTCAATAAGGATAATAAAAGTATCACTACAAACATTCTAACTTGATTAAGTTGTTACCTTTTGGTATGTTACAATGAATGTGCAGCGGAAAAACATGTCAACAAATGAATGTGCAGTAGAAAAACATTGTTACTGGATGCTTTAAAGTAATGAATGGTACCAGAGCTAATTATTATCTCCCTTTTGCATTTATAAATCAAATCTTGGTCGTCATGCTGCTGGTATACCTTTTAACATCTTACTGTATAGAGATAATATAGTATTGCTAGCTCTATTTTGGAGTGAACAACAGCATTTATGTTCTATTGTTGTTACTGAATTACATTTAAAATTTAATGTAAAAAAAATCATATACTATGATATTTGTGCCCTACAACTTTTTAAGGGGAGTTGCTTACTTTATTCCTAGCTTTGTATTGGATGCTAGTAACCTGAAAAGTATGGAAAGTTTTCAATACTTTTGAGTCAAATGTATTTTTTTATGCCAAAGCTAATGTGTTACTACATAGATTTGGAAATATTAACATTTATGTCAAATTATGTCTGTTTAAAATGCATTATTAATGGAAAAGCCCTGTGGCAAAGGTATAACATCATTATTTTAAAGAGACTCATGTTTGAGTCTCTTTAAAACTCATACTGCTTATACAAAACGTGTTTAAAAGTTTTTTGGCTATTAGTCTGAAGATAGCATTACAAATATGCTTTTTAAACTTGGTTTAGCAACATTTGACACTATTTTTCACAATTCAAACTTTCGGTTAATAACTTTAATTCTAATGCATGACAATATATTAGCTAAGAGCTACTTAAGCTAATAAGTTATATTTCATAAAAACAAAATAACATAATTTCCAGATTATTTAATGAACAACTATCTATTATTTTTACTTTTTAAAACAATATACATATATTTTTTTATTAAATTCAAGATTGTCAGATCAGGTTATCCTGCTACTGGTAACATGTAACCCAGTACAATCTGCTTCATGTCCTGCTGCCTTGTAGGATACGCCTTTTTAGGCAAAGGCTAGGAGATGCCAACTCCGATTTAAAACACCCCCTGCCTTGGGGCTCTTGGTTGAGTAAAGGCTAGAGATGGTGTCTCGATAAAAATACTCATCTTGGGCAGATGTTAAATGCACCCAGCTACTGTCTTGTAGAAGGCCTCCTAGGCAAAGACTTAAGGGGTAAACAGATTCTATCTGTTGACCAGCCTCGCACCCCTTCTTCATCTATTAGGCTGGCGCAGATGTACTTTTAATACATTGTTTCCAGTTTAGGATGTTGAATGCTGGATCTTCTTGACTCAATGCATGGGTTTGCTTGTGTCACTGTTTTTATGACTAGGCAACTCATTCTATTATCTCCTTATGAGGGTACAGCTCTAAAACTCAGTTTTATGGTTCTGAGGCCGGCTGGTAGTCAGGTTTCCCGAACTCTGTGGTAGCTCTCAGAGAGGCTGATTCCATCAACAGCTGAAAAATATCAAAGTATTAACAGTGCCATGTTGCGCATGGATGGTGTCCCTGTTTGTACTTTTGGTGTGCATTGCGGAGGCCACATTTGGAGCCCTTTGTTACGGCTTAGGGTTTATTAGTAGTAATGAGGCAATTGCTTGGGCTATTAAACGGTGTTCTGAGTACTATCTATGCTTTGAGTCAAGTTCTTCAATCTAATTTAAAAATGAATAAAGTACCAAAAACTATAAAACACAAAAAACCATCATCATCACCAAGTTCTCTAAACCTATCATTCACTAATATTCGTGGTCTTCGAAGTAACTTTTCTTCTGTTGAGTCTTATCTCTTGCAAAGTTCACCAGACCTACTTGCTCTTTGTGAGACTAATTTGAGTTCGGCTGTCTCATCTTATGATCTTAGTGTTGATGGTTATCTTCCTCTGATTCGTAAAGACTCCAATAGCCACATGCTTGGCCTGGGCATTTACATTCGTAAGAATTCACCTGTTTGTCGTGAAACTAGGTTTAAATCCACAGACTATTCTTTCATGTGCTTTCGTTTAGCACCACTTCACGGTATTGCCTTTCTCTTTGTTCTATATCGATCTCCTTCATCTCAAGACTGTACACTTTTTGATGTTATTTCTGATCATATTGACCAAGCCCTCTCTCTTTATCCATCAGCTAATATAGTTGTTGTCGGTGACTTTAATGCTCACCACTCTGAATGGCTTGGCTCTAGTGTCAGTGACTCTGCAGGCATTAAAGCCCACAACTTTTGCCTTTCTCAATCCCTAACTCAAATAGTCAACTTTCCAACTCGCTTTCCTGACAACCCTAATCATTTACCTTCTCTACTCGACTTATGTCTTGTTTCTGATCCTAGTCAGTGCTCAGTTTCTCCACATTCACCCTTAGGTGCTTCTGATCACAGTTTGATCTCTTTAAAACTAATATCTCATTCTTCTTCATCACCTGAATACCCCTACTATCGAACCTCTTACAACTACAGTAAAGCTGACTGGGATTCTTTCCGTGATTTTCTTCGTGATGGCCCTTGGGTAGAAATCTTTCAACTTCCTGTCGACAAATGTGCTTCTTATATAACTTCGTGGATTCAGGCTGGCATGGAATCTTTTATTCCCTCTCGACGATTCCAGGTCAAGCCTCACTCTCCTCCATGGTTTTCCTCACACTGTGCTGCTGCGATTGCCAATCGAAACCGTTACTTCCATATTTATCAGCAAAACAATTCTCCAGAAAACAGACGTCTTTTCATTACTGCTAGAAACAACTGTAAAAAGGTTTTGTCTAACGCCAAAACCCGCTATTCTCAGGTCATGAAATCTCGTATCTCATCTCAAAAATTAGGCTCTCGTGACTTCTGGAGAATCTTTAATAATATCAATAATAAGGGCAAATCTATAATTCCACCTCTCTTGTATGGTTCAGACTTTGTCACCTCACCTAAAGACAAAGCCGAACTGTTTGCTAAAAACTTTTCATCAATATCATCTCTTGATTCCACTAGTTGCGTTCTACCTGATATTGCCAACAAACAGGTTGATTCATTGCTTGACATTCATATCACTTCAGCATCTGTATCTAAAGCGATTTCCTGTCTAGACTCTTCTACAGCTTGTGGCCTAGACAACATACCTGCTATTGTCTTGCAGAAGTGTTCTCCAGAGCTGTTGTCTATACTCTCAAAACTATTCAACAAGTGCTTATCAGAGTCTTGTTTTCCAGCCTGCTGGAAAGCCGCATCTGTTATCCCTATCTTCAAAAATTCTGGGGAGCGATCTGATTCGTCTAACTACCGTCCCATAAGTCTTCTTCCTATCATAAGCAAGGTTTTTGAATCTTTAATTAACAAACACTTAATTTCTCATCTTGAATCTAATAACTTACTTTCTGACCATCAATATGGATTTCGATCTTCTCGTTCTACAGCTGATTTGCTAACAGTAATAACTGACAGGTTTTATCGTGCATTAGATGAAGGTGGAGAGGTTAAGGCCATCGCTCTTGACATTTCAAAAGCGTTTGATAAAGTTTGGCATGCTGGTCTTCTCCATAAGCTTTCTTCTTATGGTGTATCTGGCAACATCTTTAAGATCATTGAATCCTTCCTTTCCAATCGTAGCATAAAAGTTGTCCTCGATGGACAACACTCTTCTTCTTATTCTGTAACTTCAGGGGTTCCTCAAGGTTCTATCCTTGGCCCTATACTCTTTTTAATTTACATTAACGATCTTCCAGATATTCTCACATCTAAGGTGGCATTGTTTGCTGATGATACTACCATTTATTCTTGTCGTGATAAGAAACCAACACCCTCTGATTGCCTGGAGGGGGCATTTGAGCTTGAAAAGGATCTCACTTCTGCTACAGCATGGGGCTCACAGTGGCTGGTGAACTTTAATTCAGATAAAACTCAATTTTTTTCAGCCAATCGTTATCGCAATAATTTAGATCTTCCTATATTTATGAACGGTGATGTACTCGATGAGTCACCTACTCTTCATCTTCTAGGATTAACTCTTACTTCCAATCTTTCTTGGAAACCATATATCAAATCGGTTGCAAAATTAGCATCTGCTAAGGTTGCATCTCTTTATCGAGCTCGCCACTTTCTTACTCTGGATTCTATTCTCTACCTCTATAAATCTCAAATCCGGCCTTGTATTGAATACTGTTGCCATATCTGGGGCGGATCTTCTAATGATGCCCTTTCTCTTTTAGACAAGGTGCAAAAACGCATTGTAAACATAGTTGGACCTGCTCTTGCAGCCAACCTTCAACCATTATCACATCGTCGTAATGTTGCTTCTCTTTCTCTTTTCTACAAATACTATAATGGACACTGCTCGAAAGAGCTAGCTTCTCTTGTACCATCTACTAAAATTCATTCTCGTGTTACTCGTCATTCAATTAAGTGTCATCCTTTTTCTGTGACTGTTCCTAAGTGCTCCAAAAACGCTTATTCGTCTAGTTTTTTTCCTCGAACATCAGCTCTTTGGAATTCGCTTCCTTCATCTTGCTTTCCTGATTCATATAATTTGCAATCTTTTAAATCGTCCGTCAATCGTTATCTTGCTCTACAATCTTCATCTTTTCTCTTACAGTAACTTCCAACTTTAATTAGTGGCAGCCTTGTTGGAAGCGAAGATGTTTAAAAAAAAAAAAAAAAAAAAAAAAAAAAAAAAAAAAAAAAAAGATAACTATTGTTTAAAAAAAACTGTTCAAAGCTCAATAAAAATTTAAAAACTTAAATAAGCATAATGCAAACATAAGTGTTAACTATTAAGGTAGAGCCATGTTTACTATAGTAAAAAAAAAATATCACATGTTTTTATTAAATAAGCTTCTTCTCTTTCAAAGCAAAGTTTTTTTACTCTTTAATATTAAAACAAATGGAAATAGTTTATATCAAAAAAAATAATATAAATTAGCTTATATTAAAAACTTGTTTAAAACGATCAATTTGTCCTCGCATATGTAAACTATTATTCATAACAATATGCATAGCAGCTAAATAGTTTTCTCCTTCCATTTATTTTATCTCCTTAAAATCAAAATAATTTATACTTGAACATGTTATGTTAATAAACATATTTGTCCATAACTCATTTGTCTTGAAAAAAGTTAGTTTTTCAAAATTATTCAAGAACTAATTTTTTAAATACTTTTGTGAAGAATTTTAAAAATTAAGAAGAAGTTCTTTAACTTGTTAATTCCAATAATTACATGGGAATACAAAGGAGGAACTTTATAAAAGAAAGAAATTAATAGAATTGGTAGAGTTAATAAAAGTAAGTTAATAAAAGTACATGGTTAATAAGACACCACACTAGTTTTACTTTTACGACCCAAATTCCAAAGAAAGATATTAATGTATCATCTACACTTTAAAACATCTACCCCAAAATAAATAACCTAATTTATTTAAAATTTTCTATAAAACTAACTATCAGTATTATTTAATGAAATAATAAAAAAATAAGTCAATGGTTACCATCAATGGAAGTCATGTTGTATAGTCCCACTCTCATGGTATCAATCTTTCCATTTTCTTCAATTGCATTTTGTAAAATGATTATTTCATTGGAAGCAACAAAATCATATGTGATTGTCATATTAACCCAAGTACCAGGAGAACATGGTGGAATGAATAAGAGTTGGAATATGATCTAAAGTTATAAAATTTTCAATATCTAATTTGTAAACTAGAAAAACAAAATTATTAATTTTTTTTTAAATAAAGTATTTATCTTTTAATAAATACTCAGTTCTTTCTTATATGAAAAAATACCATCATCAGCGATATAAAAAATACCATGATCTGCAATTGATCTCAATTTTACTTTGACACCTTTTATAAACAACTGTAAAAATTTAAATCAATTTCTTGTAGTTTTAATTTAGTTCTATCAATCAAAACTTGCTCTGATGAAGCTTACTAATCTCCTTTGTAAACCTTATGTGCCAAATATCACCAAAAGTTTTCAATTGGTTGTGCCTGACATATTCGTCCATCAAATTTAGAGAATCTTTAGAATAACGAGAACTTTATTAGTCTTGCCAAAATAAATAAAATCTCCATAGTACTTGTAAATGAATCGAAAAAGTTATTTTTCTAAACGTTCATCAATATAGATCAATGTACTAATTGCTACAGCTTTGAAGTACAAAACAATGGCTCAGACATACTATGGTCAGATACAGCTATCCATGTTAGATATTTTTTGTAAATTTCTCTTTTTCTATAAAACGAATACTTTTGAGTATGTTTTTTTGCTGTTTGTGTAATATCCAGAATTTCCACCTGTACAAATTACCTGCAAAACAAAAGTATTTTTCGAGTGATCTCATGTTATAGAGCTGGTTAACAAGTCCCCCATTTCATTTCTTTGCTTTTAATTGTTGTTCAATAATGTATTTGGAGTCTTTTCACACTTTCTATATTTAATATTCATTTTTTTTAAACTGACGACATTGTCAATTAATTTGCACCAAACTTAAGACCTAATATTTTTTGATTTACCTCTTTTGGACTGTTGAGTCTCATAAATTTGGCTTTCTTTACTCCAGTCTAGAATTCTAGACAACCAGGGTGCTTTCTATCATAAAAGGATTGAATAGTTTTGAGTCTTTTTAAAGTACCATATATTGTACTTTGAGCAAATTCTTGTTTTTTTCAAAATGATTCACATCTTTACTTTTTTTTATATTAGGTGTATTTACCAAAATCATTTCAAGTTGCTTTCAAAAAGGTTCTAAATAGATTCAGTTTCATTAAGATTCACTTTAAACAATTGTATTATTAGTAATAAAGTTTATATCTCATAGAACATCTTTGCATAAAACTACAAAGACAAACTAACATGCTTGAATAATTTGACACAAAGTTTGAATATTTTAACACAAAAACAAAATAATAAGCTTGAATAATTCAGATTTTCCGATAACTTCTGCATCACCAGTTAAATTCAATAAAATTTATTATATAAAAAAACAGCACAAAATGATGTGAAAGTTATTTTAAACAAACAAAACAATTCAATCTAACTATAAAACTTATCATAATGTAGACAGCTAAATTATTTAATAAATGTTTTACTTTCTCTAAGTTATCTACATTATATTCTTTCTTCTTTTTATTTTTCTCTTTTCATCAGTTTTCTGTTCATTTTAACTTTTGTTTGGAATCAAAAAGATAACTTTGAACAATAAAAAGAAAACTGTTGAATCATCAAGACAATGCATGAATGTATAAGACAAGACAACTCTTCTAATTAAAAGTTTTTTAAACTAATTAATTTCCTTTAAAACTTTATAATGTAAATGATAAATATTTTTTCTATTATACTTAAAAAAATTGCCTTTTACAAATACAAATAAAATAAAAGATGTAAATTCCTAAATTAAAGTTTTTGTTTTTAGGCCATATCACTAACTATTGAAATTACTATTTTTATTTTTAACATTGATAATGCAAAACATAAATTTTTATATCAGTACTGTTATCAATTATTATTATTGTTATTATTGTAAATTCTATTGTTGATGTAATTTATTATTACTATTATAAAATACTGTTGCATATTCAGGTACTTACTTACTATACTATATTAGTACTTGTACTGTTGTAAATTACAAAATATAATAAAATACAATGGTATTAGTACTATTGTATTGTATTTTTTTTAGCAAATAATTGAAAAGCTTGATTTTAAAGTCAGAGGTTGAATTAAGAGATTACACATCATAAAAAGTGTTGTAAAAAATAATATTAAAAAAGTAGCTTAAATACAAAGACACATACTTAGTCATAAAAATATATAAAATTTAAACATAATACTTTTAAGCAAAAGTATTAAAAATACAAAATATTTAATATTAAAATATTTTAAATACAAAACACTTTTTCTATTCTTGAAAGTGTTCTATGTTGTCTAAAGCTTAAAATAAATCTTATTAATATTTTTTACTAATATATGTTTATTAATATATCATATCTTTATTAATATATATATCTTTATTAATATTTTTTACTAATATATGTTTATTAATATATCATATCTTTATTAATATATATATCTTTATTAATATTTTTTACTAATATATGTTTATTAATATATCATATCTTTATTAATATATCATATCTTTATTAATATATCATATCTTTATTAATATATCATATCTTTATTAATAAATCATATCTTTATTAATATATCATATCTTTATTAATATATCATATCTTTATTAATATATCATATCTTTATTAATATATCATATCTTTATTAATATATCATATCTTTAATAATATATCATATCTTTATTAATAAATCATATCTTTATTAATATATCATATCTTTATTAATATATCGTATTTGTATTTTAAGTACCAACTTTGAATTTTTGAAAAAAATCTAAAATACAAAATATAAATACTTTAAAATTACTTAAAATATGTATTTAAAACACTAATATTTGAAGTAATTTACAAGACTAATCAGGAGGTAGTTTATTCCATGAGCATTGATAGTTAATGGATTTATTTCCATACTTTCCAGAGAGGTGTAACTAATTTTTTTACTTTGCAGAGGGTTAAAACAACTAATAGAGCCAAAAGGATAGTGACAGTACTTGTAAAAAAGTTGTTGAATGATAGGAGAAGGTTTTTTTGATAATAATTCAAACAAACTGGAAGAAACAGAAGGTTGTTTAATTTTAATATATTCAAGATATGAGATATCACATTAGATATAAATTTATTATTCTGAAAATATAATAAATTCAAGTGTTTATTTTGGAGATAAGACATTTATATGTTTGAATCTAATTTAGTACCTATAAAATTTGTATAAAAAACCAATAAGACAACACATGTTTTATTCTCGCATTTTCATGTTTTAAACTCTATTGTTTCTCATACTAAGTTTCAACCATTCAAATTTATCAACAAGCTCAAGGCTCATAACATTAGGGATACAATAGGTAAAGAAAAGAGGATAAAATAATTATAATGCATTAATATAAATATAAGCAAAAAGGTGTAATAAATATAACTCTGCCCTCCATTTACGAATTTTCAAATTTATAATGAATTATTTTTTTGTATAGCACACTTTTAGTAAATGGGAACAGACTTTTTGATAATATTAGAAGTCCTTTTAGGTTGTAAAAGAGGGAGTTATTTTATACCAATTTTAAACCGGAGAGAAGTATTTACATTTAGATTTTTTAAATTTACCATTATATTTCTGTTTGTAAAATTATTTAGAGTAAATAATATGGGCTCTACACTGAAAATTTTAAAAAAGCCCAGAAATCCATAAATAGAAAAACTTTCATAACTTCAAATAAGTTACTAATTTTACTGCCCTCTCAGAGAAGTCATTTACAACATTAAATCTTCTAACTGTTTACTTTAAAGTTTAAAAAAAATTGTAATTTCTTTTTTTTTTTTAATCACCACTTTCATATTTTTGTAAACTATAAAATTTCTTATCACACTTCCTACATTCTTTATTTGCAATGGCCTAAAACTACCTATATCTAATTCATATATGGAGTGTGTCTAAGAATTGAGATTACAACTACTTGATTTTTAAATTGATAATATTATTACAAAATTCAAAAAAAGAATTTTGTTAATATGTTTATTTTAATTCCAATCAAGATAAATATAAATTTTATGTTATTAGTTGTTATTATATATCTAAAATATACAGTAACACAATCATATAGGGGAGGTAATGGAGCATTGAGCAGTCGGGAGGTTTGAATACCCCCTCATTTCTCAAAATTTATTCTAGATAATTTTGTTTTCTACCATAGCACTATAGTTTTATAACTAACAACACTGCTCATCAAAAGTGTCAGCTGTCATTTCACTTGGTTGTCAAGTTACATGCGCTTAACGGTTTGTTGCGTACCAAATTAAATATTTTGTTTGTGATTTGAAGAAAGATAACAAAGAAATCTGCAAGAAAGTGCAAGTATCTGTGTTAACTTCTTCTTTTTTGTTTAATGAACATTATATTTACCTGGCAATTAGGATTCAACATTTGATAAACATAAACTTATTCAAATCTATTTGAAAAGTGAGGTTATGGGGAGCATTGGGCCTGTGTGGTAGGATGGAGGTTTGGGCATGCCCAACGCTCCCTCTTTTTTTAGTGTGTTTTGGTGTCATACGTTTGTGCTTTTTTGCTATGCCTATTGGATTAAATGGTTAATCATTTCTTTTCAGGGCAATGCCGTTTTCATTTATAAAGAAAAATAAATGACGTGAAATCCCTCAAGATGTTATTTTGCGCGCATTAGAAGAGGTTTCTAAAGAAAGAAAAATTAAAACTATTAAAATTAACATTCAAAGATATATAAAGCAGGGTGGTGTTTTGAAAGATATTTCTTTTAAATTTATATCATCGCAAATATTCACGAAAGATAAAGAAGAAAAAATTTCAGAATATCTTATAGCATTGTTTAAACTAAACCATGGAATGACAAAACTGAAGCCACGCGAATTGGTTTCCCAATACGCCACTGTTATTAATAAAAAAATACCAGACAACTATACTAAGAAGAAACTTGCATCTAAAGATTGGCTAAGAGGATTTTTTAAAAGACAACCTCAGCTTTCAATAAGAACACCAGAAGCTACCAGTCTCTCACGTGCCACAAGTTTCAATAAGAAAAGAGGGAGTACTTGTAACGGTTTGCTGCGGTATCGTAATTCAGGGTAACTTCGTTAAGCAGTACAACTTCCTCAGCTGCAGTAAAATTAAAATATTTTTTGAATTCAGTGTTTCGAAGTTTAACAGTCAAGTAAACTGATAGCTTCAATCGCAAACTGATCATTTTAGGAATTTATAAAAGGCGTAAACGTTTGTGTAAAATTAGTAAGATCATATCCGAAAGCCGGCCCTAAGAAATTGGATGGCCCTAAGAAATTGGATGGCATGAAATGAAAGAAAGGAAAAGCTAGAATTTTGACACACCCGAGAAAAGACTTATAGAAATGGAAGAAAAAGAAAGACAAAGAAAAAATAAGATCAAAGAGCTCAATAAATATCAGAAATGCTCTAAAAACGAAAAAAACAGGAAGATTAGCAGTGATGATAATATAGAAAATGTTTCCGCTTCTAACGAAGCCCTTGTTAAAATTAATTCATTAGAAGAAGATTTTGATGTAGACGATGTGATTGTTCTGGACAAAAATTTCCAGTTCGATAACTTAGTGTTGATTAAATTTGACACTAAAAAAACTCTTTTTCATTATGTTGGAATAGTCGAAGAGGTTAATCACTCCATGGCAACTTGTTGTAAATTCATGAGAGTGAGTAAGATAAGAAATATGTTTACATTTCCTGACATCTAGAAAGTAGCCAGCGTCCACAATACCGATCTTAGTACACTTCGACAACTGCATATCAAACTAGGTAAACAGAAGATAGTATGACTCAAAATTAGCTTTTGAGTTTTAAAACTGGCTATACTAAAACTGGCTGGAACTCTTTCCGTGATTTTCTTTGTGATGGCCCTTGGGTAGAAATCTTTGGTCTTCCAGCTGACAAATGCGCTTTTTACACAACTTCTTGGATTCAGGCTGGCATGGAATCTTTTATTCCCTCTTGACGATTCCAAGTCAAACCTCACTCTCCTCCATGGTTTTCCTCACATTGTGCTGCTGCAATTACTACCATATCTATCAGCAAAACAATTCTCCAGAAAACAAACTTCTGTTTATTATTGCTAAAAACCATTGTAAAAAGTTTTGTCAAACGCCAAAACCCGCTATTCTCAGTTCATGAAATCTTGTATTTTATTTCAAAAATTATGCTCTCGTGACTTCTGGAGAATCTTTAACAGTATCAATAATAAGGGCAAATCTGTTATTCCACCTCTCTTGTATGGTTCAGATTTTTTCACCCCACCTAAAGAAAATGCTGAGCTGTTTGCTAAGAACTTTTCATCAATATCATCTCTTGCGTTCTACCTAATATAACCGACAAACTGATTGATCAATTGTTTGGCATTTGTATCACTCCAGCTTCTGTATCTAAAGTGATTTTCAGCTTAGACTCTTCTTTAGCTTGGGTTCTGTACAAGATATCTATTATAGTCTTGCAGAACTGTTCCCCGGAGCTGTCGTATATACTTTAAAAACTATTCAATAAGTGTTTATCAGAGTATTGTTTTCCAGCCTGCTGGAAAGTGGCATTTGTTATTCCTATTTTCAAATTCTCTAGAGAGCGATCTGGAGGTTGTCTTCGGCCAATTAGTCTTCTTCCTATCATAAGCAAGATTTTTGAGTCTTTAAATAACAAACACTTAATCTCTCGTCTTGAATCTAATAATTTACTTTCTAAAAATAAATATGGATTTCAATCTTCTCGTTCTACAGCTGATTTGCTAACAGTATTACCCGATAGGTTTTATTGTGCACTAGATAGAGGTGCAGAGGTTAATGGTTATTGCTCTCGACATTTTTAAAACTTTTGATAAAGTTTGGCGTGCTGGTCTTCTTCATTATCTCTTTTCTAACGGTGTATTAGATAACATCTTTAAGATTATTGAATCCTTCCTCATTATATTATAGTATAAAAGTTGTCCTCGATGAAAAGCACTCTTCTTCTTATCCTGTCACTTCAGGGTTCCTTAAGGTGCTATCCATGACTCTATACTCTTTTTAATTTACATAAACGGTCTTTCAGATATTCCCACATCTTAGGTGGCATTGTTCGCAGATGGTACTACCATTTATTCTTGTCATGATAAGAAACCAACACTCTCTGATTGCTTGGAAGGGGCATTTGAGCTTGAAAAAGATCTCACTTCTGCTACACCATGGGGCTCGCAGTGGCTGGTGAACTTTAAAGATAAAACCTAATTTTTTTCAGCTAATTGTTATCGCAATAATCTAGATCTTCTTATATTTGTGAACTGTAATGTAATCGATAAGTAATCTACCCTTTATCTTCTAAGATAAACTCTTACTTTTGATCTTTCTTAAAAACCATATATCAAATCCATTGCAAAATTATCGTCAGCAAAGGTTTCATCTCTTTATCATGCTCACCACTTTCTTACTCATGATTCTATTCTTTATCTTTATAAATCTCAAACCCATCATTCAAATAATTTTAAGTAGTCTTCTTTAAATCTTTTAAGTCGTCTGTCAATCTTTATCTTGCTCGATAAACTTCATTTTTTCTGATCCAGTATTTTCCAACTCTAATAGTGGTTGCTTGCAGCCTTGTTGTAAGTGAAGATAAAGAATGTATAAGTGTACATGTTTAATTTTTGCAACAATAAAGTCTTTTTATTTTGAATTATTATTATTATAAGTTTTATTAGAGGAACACTAAAAGTTAACTTCAATAGGTGATGCAGGTTCACCCAGACTTAATGCTATTAGTATGTTTTGCAAAAAAGATCCTCAAAAATTTTTTTGCATCAGGCCCCCAATCTTCTAAGGTCAGCTATGCACATTTGGATTATGTTATCACAAATAATTGTTTTGTCAAATTGATCGTTTTTTGCACCGGGTCCCTAATGTATTTCGGATGGCCCTGAGCTGGCCGTAAAAGATTGGGATGTAAAACATTTGGATTGTATCAACACTTAAAAGTGTTTCAATTGGAGTTAGTTGAGACGCTTCAACTCCAGTAATAAGTTTGTGTAGGGTAAATTTTATAGAAGATAGGGCAGTGAAAATTCGATTGGTTTAAGTTTTCCACTAAAACGATATCAAAAAAAAAAAAGATCAAAAGCTTAAAATTTATTCAGAGTGTTTGTATAAATCATAAGAGGTAAAACAAGTTGTTTCACCATTATTTATACATTCTGTATAAACTCTAAGCTTTTATTTTTTTACATCAATTTGGCTGAAAAATCACAAAAAATTCTTTCGAATTAAAGTGGCTTCTAATTACTAAGGTACCATCATATTTGCTAACGATTGACTAATATGATGGTAATGCAGTAAATTATCTGTAAGACAGAATAACTTTTTGATATTTGTCTTAAAATTATTGATGTTAACAGACTTTAACATTAGAGAAGTGAATGATAGGTCACAGCCTGTTTTAATGAGGGCATACACTGATGTTCCAATAATTGTTGCATTTATAAGACCTGACTTTTGATTTATAGAGGCTAAAATTGCGGCTGTATGTAGGACGTTATCAATGTTGTTATACTCCCAATGTGTAGCTACACCGGTTATATGTGTTTTATTTGGTTACTTTGGTTTTATGCTTTTGTTTTGGTTTAACTTGTTGCTTATATAGGTAGCTGCTCAGTGTCTTTTTTTTTTAATGCATTGAGATCTGTCATTTTGTTGACTTCCAATTCAAATACAAGAGTGTCTTGTTGCAGCAAAAATAGGACATTGTTTAGGTTTTAGAAAAGGTTTTAGTGTCTTCAATTGTGAGTTCCATTGATGTAGCTGTAAATAAACGTTTTGACAGTCAATTGCTAGATGACTCCAACACCTGTTGACGAATCATTTGATTAATATTTTTCCATGCTCACTTGCAGTTATTGGTTTTATGGTACAGGTTTTTTCTTAGATTTGCGGCGTTTACATGAATTGGTTGACAGATTCTGATTCAAGTTGTTTATTAGATTTTAATTTATTTTTAAAACAAAAAACTTTTAATGCAAACTTTATGTAGACGAAAATATACAATCAGTTGCGCAAAATTTACGTCGTTACCCTTATCATCTTCGAAAAGACATTTGAGCAGAATTAAAGCGACTTCAAGAAGCAGACATTATTGAAAAAGTTGAAGGACTACAAGAATGGATAAGTAATTTTGTAATTGTACCAAAAGCAAATAAGACAGTAAGGTTATTTCTTGATGCAAAAACCATAAACAAGTAATTAAACGTGAAAGATACCCAATACCTACATTAGATTCGGTAATAGATGAAATGTATGGTTCAAAAATATTCGTCAAACTAGAACTGAAACCTATACTTAATTAGAGTTGGATGCCGAATCAAGAAAAATTACAAATTTTAAAACGGACGAGGGAGTCCACCGACATAAAAGATTAGTGTAGGGGATCAACAATTCATTTGAAATTTTTGAAAAAACTATCGAGCAAAGCTAAGGTAGAACAGAGGGAGTAAACTTTATTATAATATACGCATAAGACGAACAAGATTTATTAAGAAAATTAGAACTTTTGTTCATCAAAACAAGGACATTTTAATTTAATTTCAGACCTAAGTCTGAAATTAAATTTAAAAAAAGTGTATTTTTGCTCAAAAGAAAATAAAAATTTTTGGTATTAAAATATCTAAAAAAAGGTATTAGTCCCAATCCGAACAGAGTAGAAACTATCAAGAATGCAACATCACCAACAACGGTTAGTGAGCTTCGAAGTTTTCATGGTTTATGCACATATGCATCAAGATTTATTAAAGACTTTAGTGAAAAAATAACAGTACTACGGGAATTATGAAAGAAATATTCAAACTTTAAGTGGGAAAAAGAACAAAATAACGCTTTCAATATGCCTAAACGTAAATTATTAAGTAAACCCGTTTTGGCTTTTTATGATCTGCGCAAAGAAGTACAGTTAATTACTGATACTAGTAATCATGCCATAGATGGAATACTTTTACAAAAAGAAGGAACATGGATCAAACTAATCTGCTACATAAGCAGATCATTAATCGCAGCCGAGATAAAATATAGCATTACAGAAAAGGAAGCTCTTGCTTTGGTCTGAGCTCTTGAAAAGTTACATTTGTATTTATATGGTAAAAGCTTTAAGGTCGTAATTGACAACAAACCTCTTAAGTTCATTTTTCTTCTGGCTCTAAATTAAATGCACGTATCGAAAGATGGCAAATCAAATTGCAGGCATACGATTTTGACGTAATATATAAAAAAGGAGATGCAGATTTTATCTCTAGAAATTTTACTCCAAATGAAATACGTCGTGAGTCAGATGAAAATGAAGTAGCAGCGTATGTAAATTTAATAGTGACAAAAACGGCACTCAAATCAATATCACTTGAAGATACAAAAACGAAGACAGCAACAGACATCAGTTTAGTTGCAGTAAAAACAGCGTTGTTGTCTGATAAATGGCATGACAATCCAATACTTTAACCTGATTGTAAATTTCAAAATGAGTTAAGTGATAACGAAGGAATCATATTACGAGGAGAAAAAATTGTTCTACCAAAGTCGCTTCAAAAAAGAGCTTTACAAATTGTACATGAAGGACATTTAAGTGTCGAAAAATGGATTATTGCGACAAAAAGTTTACTAGGTCACCATGAATACTGATAAAGAAGCATATGATGAAAAATGTTTTGGATATCAAGCAAATTCACGTGTTTTAAATCCTGAACCAGTAAAAATGTCGAATTTACCAGGACATGTTTGGGATGAGTTAGCAATAGATTTTTTTGGACCATTACCGTCAGGAGAGTATTTGTTATAGAAGATTTATATTCCAGATACCCATTTGTTGATAGTGAAAATTACGAAAGCTTCAAGCATCATAGGTAAACTAGAAAGATTATTTGCTATATTTAATCATCCTAACAAAATTAGAAGTGACAATGGACCACCGTTTCAAAGCGAATCATTAAAACTATACTTTGAAAATGTTGACATAAAGCGCATTAAAATAACACCTCAGTATCCGCAAGCAAACGGTCTAGTAGTATTTATACAAGTGATAGGAAAAACAATTAAAACAACTCATTTTATGGGCAAAAATTGGAGAGAGGAACTTTAAAGCATACTTCAAAATTATAGATGTGCTCCTCATGCTACAACCCTTACCAACTAAAGGGAGGAAAATTAGGCTCAAAATATTTAAACAAGAAGTATATAGTTAAAGAAAGAAAGCGAAATTTAATCATTGTAGTCGATCAAGAAAGAAACATGTTGGTGCATAATATACAATTTATAAAAAAACTCCTTAAACCTGAAGCTGAAAGTATACAACGTGAAACACCAATAAATAATAACGAAAGGATAACAGCTGAAAGAAAATCGTATCCCAAGCGAATTAATAACCAATAAAGTTAAACATCTAGATTTATTTATTCGAGTAATAATAGAAGCTTTCCCAAGCAGGGGTAACTGTTAAAAGTTGGCAACAAAATACATAACATTTTGATTTGTAAGAGCGCGTTTATGTGGAGCGCATTAGAACTCGAAAGTTAGTAAAAAAGATTGTGTAGTGCGTTATGATTGTTTATATAATACTCGTTGTAATATATATATATATATATATATATATATATATATATATATATATATATATATATATATATATATATATATATATATATATATATATATATATATGTTACTAAAATAAATCTTAAAACAAATAAAATAGGAGTTGATAGTTATATATTTAAAATAGAGAACGCAACAATATTTATCTTGACAGTTTAAGATCATAAAAGAATAACTTGGTAGCGAAATGATTTAAGATGGCTCATAGGTTAAAAAAATAAAATCTGCATTTAACTGATACATGTTTTTAAAAACTCCAAAAGGCATTTATTTGTGTTTTGGTGATTTTCGCAACCATCCTGCTAAAGTATTCGCACAAATGGAGCAAATGATATTAGGTTTCCACTGTTTCTCCGCATCATCAACTTTGGAGTCGAAATAAAGTTCATAAGCTTTTTTTAATAAAGGGTCATCATTTTCCGATGGTCAACATTGGTAAAAAATCCACAAACGGAGCAAAACAAATCGGAAGAATTCAACTTTGTAATTAACTTAACACAACTACGTAACTACCTCAACACAACTTTGGTAATTGAAAAAAAAAGTTGTTCAAACTCTTCAAAAATTTCTTGTATAGCATTTGAAACCCAATCCAATTATAATTTAGTGATTTAGTTTACTGCCAGGGCGAACCCAATAATCTCAATAAAAGAAACACTTAATAAGTGAACTCAAAACATTGTGTTCTCTCCATCAACACAGTGTTGGTGGTGTAATAGTTCAAAGACATCTTCCAGTTTTTTAAACATTGTAAAAAGAGTTGTTTGTTAGTTTAAACAAAAAGACTTGCGTAAATTTTAAATCCTAAATTGACAAGTATGTTTATAATGAAAATTTTACAAATAAGCTTACCAGCACTCTGCATATCACCATGACGTTTTTTCTTATTTATCGTTTACTACTATTTTCACGATATTATTATTTTCAATTATATTTCTTAAACATAGGAAAATATAAGTTAATTATGTTAACTATGTTTATGATTTAATCACGTTGCACTACTAAAAAAAAAAAGATTAGTATTTCTACAAATCAAATATATGTTTTTTTAAAACCCTGAAAGTAATCTTGTTGCTATTGGTTGTCCTTTACACATTTAAGTAATTGCATAGTTTATTTTATGAAACTTCAATTAAATTTATTCTATTGGCTAATAAAATATTCATAAAATTATGAAATAAAAATATGAATTAGTGAAAATTATGAAAATTAATTATTTATTTATAAGTGAAAATGTATTAATAGGAACATTTAGGTTAGTAACTATTTATAAGAATAAAAATATGTTTTGAAAAATAGGCTTAAATCATTTTTTATTTTATTTTTTTTTCAAAATTTTTTTGTTTTTTTCTTATTTTTTTATTTACATAGTTTTAAGTTTACGCATTAACATCAATGTGTATTAAAGAATGAACAATGTTTTCATTATCTTAAGACAATTTAAATGCGTCATAAACAAAAAGGGGGTCACAAACACTGTCACAAAATGAAAATTAATTTGCGCTTTCCGTCACAAGGAAAACTTTTTGGGGTATGGTTGTATACAAAATAGACTGTCACATTGGTATGATTCCAAAATCAAACTACAATGTCCGTGGTTGAAAAATTGATTTTCATTTTTTAATGGAAATCAATATTTTCAAATTTAAATTTTTCTAATTTGGAGTTTAAAACTTGTTTTTAAATACTGCATTGTGCTCTTATTGAAATGTATTGAATGTATTGTTTTATTTTTAGTTTTATAAGGTATTGTTTTGTTTTGAATTTTGTTTCAATTAAAACTAAACATAGAAAATATGTTGGGAAATAGTAACAATACAGTTTTAACTTTGTAAATGTTAACCTGATTTACTTTATTATGGATTTCTCAACTTAAAGACACAGATTGACTCTCCTCCATCTAGAAAACTTAATTCTCCATTTTTTGCTCTTGAAAAGACTCTTGAGTTATGAAGCAAACAATGAATGCAATTTCAGAGCTTCTTGACTCTTTTAATTGGACAAAATCTTAACTGTTTGATAGACAGGCAAGGGGTGTTCAACTTCGTCTGAAACTTTTCTTTTGTGGGCTATGCAAAACATTTCACAAACACTTGAGGATTATTATTGAATCAATCAGATGAGCAAAAACTTTTAGTGAACAAACAAAATATCAGTAATTCAAAGAAAACATAAAAAACGCGTACACGAAATAAATGTGAAAGTGGAAAAACAACTAAAAAAAAATACTCCACAATTTTTATTTCGAACCAAGTAATAATTTTAATACAATAATATAAGAAGATCAAGCATTAAAAAAAAAATTAATTAATCCTGTGGGAATCTAATAAAATTTCGAGCTTTTGCTTTAGTGGTACCTTAAAAGCTTGCGCACAGAAATCAAACAGAATCAAAACTCTTTGATGCTTTTTTAAATGATATTTTAATATCTTTAATGTTTCTGCAAAGCTTTTTTATTTTTTTCATTATTATTTTAATAATAACCCAGTACTTTTCAATAACTCTCAATTCTGGCCAGTTTTGTGGATTTTCTGTTTTAGGCACAAATTTCACATTATTCTTTTTATACCATTCCATAGCTAGTTTGCAATAATGAATTGAAGCTAAATCAGGTCAGAACACAGGTCTGTTATTGTGTGATTTAATGAGAGCTAAAAGGCGTTTTTGTAAACATTCTTTAACATATATTTGACCAGAAAGTGTGGACTGAGAAATATAAGGTGCTGATTTTTTGCCACAACCGCAAATAGCTTGCCAAATCAAAGCTTTTTTAGCGAACTTGTCATGTTTTGTGTATTTAAATTTCTTATCTGCTTTTCCTCTATATTTGGCGATATAATAAACAGCACCAGGAATTTGTTGATGATCGTACTTGATATAAGTTTCATTGTCTTCAATAATACAGAAATTTATATAAATAAAAATGTCATACAACTTTCTGCCGCGGGTTCTTTTACTTTTTTGTTGATTTTCAGATCGGTTGGGCACTTTTTGTGCTTTGAAAGAATGAAAACCATGTTTGTTTCTAACTTTTGCAACAAAACTATGAGAAAATCTATATATTTTTGCGCATTCTCTTAGTGAAATGCTTGGGTTATTTTTAAAACGTTTGAGAAAAACGTTGAATAACACGACTAACGGTGTATTTGCAACGATTTTGCTATCGAATTGTAGCTACTATTAGGATTTTGTAAATATTTGTGTATAATTTTTTTCTTATGTCTTCTTCTTTTGTCATTTTTAAAACTAATTTCAAGTTAAATCCAAAAACTTACGTATTTTTTTGAAACCACAATACGTTGTAAAGAAAATACAAAACAATTAAAAAGGTTTTAATACAATCACTGAAAAAAAAATGACGTGTTTATTCTTTCACATTTATTTCGTGTTCACGCTTAAATTTTCTACATTCATCATAAAAAATAGTTTTTCCCTGGAAGAAATATTCAAATTAATTTGCTTTTTATAAGAATGTGAAGGAAATTAAGACTTATGGAAAGAGAGAGCTAGAGCTAATGATTTCATTAGCTCTAGATCTTTTCATATTTGTTTTCACTATTACAGTGAACATTGTGAATTCAAGTCAACTCGAACACCAAATGACCTTTTTTACATTAATACACGATTTTTTTACTTTTTAATTCACAGATTGTCAAACTTTCTTTGGTTGTAGCCACACTTTATTTGACTGTTGCCTCTAGATATAAAAAGTTTCAGGCCAGAACCAAACTGAATAGACACAGAATTTAAATAGTGTAAAACGAGTGTTTAACAATAGTTGTTTGAAGTTCCTTTGTATATATTAATAATACTGTTGTACATAGTATACAATAATATGTTAGCAACGTAGCTAATTTAAACCAATGAGATGTTTTTGTTTCTAGTTTTTAAAAATTACTTTAGTAGTTTTACAAAGGAAGAAATCAGTAGTAACTAATTATTTAGTTAGTGACCGGTCAACTTACTATGCGAATATATTTTTCCTCTTACAGAACAGGGCCATCAACAATGAACCCCTCCCCCTCCACCTCTTTACTGAAGGCTTCTCTTTTTTTTAAAAAATTTTTAGATACAGAGAACTTTTTTGGGGGAAATGATGATTGTGCCCCTCCACTTCAAATCCCATGTCTTTGGCTGTGCAGAACGATTAAATAATTTTTAATTATGTGAATAGTAAACAAGTGTATTAAATGTTCATTTACAATACATAAGCGTTATAAAGGCGTTTGGCAGGGTTGGGGTTGTTACATTTTAAAAATACTTAAGTAAAAATTAAAAGTACTGACTCTAAAAGTAACAGAGTGTAAGTAAAAAGTACTGCTAGACCAAAATACTTATGTAAAAGTTAAAATGTATATTGAAATAACAATAAAAGTTAAAATGTATATTGAAATAACAATAAAAGTTAAAATGTATATTGAAATAACAATAAAAGTTAAAATGTATATTGAAATAACAATAAAAGTTAAAATGTATATTGAAATAACAATAAAATTTAAAATGTATATTGAAATAACAATAAAAGTTAAAATGTATATTGAAATAACAATAAAAGTTAAAATGTATATTGAAATAACAATAAAAGTTAAAATGTATATTGAAATAACAATAAAAGTTAAAATGTATATTGAAATAACAATAAAAGTTAAAATGAACAGTGTATTGAAAAAACTTTTATTTACAAATTAAAAAGTACTTTTTTGCATCGCAAAAGCAAATCCATTCGATATTTATGAAGGTCATCAAGTTGTTGCTACCAATTTAAGTTGAAATAATTTTATCAGCAAGAGTGTCATCTAATAATCTAAATTTAAAGATCTTCAACTTCAGAGTGTCATCTAATAATCTAAATTTAAAGATCTTCAACTTCAGACATGGCTGTTTTATATGCTGAGTTTTCACTTGTACTGTCACTGTTTTTAGCCAGCTGCTGGTGCTGCCGTTGAATTTTGTTCTCCATGAATTTCAGATCAATTTTTTTTTGTTCGTCGTCTTTGTACCAAACTGTAATAAATTGTTGGCGGACAATTGCTGCTGCTATTAATTCTGCATTCATAATGTACTAATTGAATATGTTATTTATGACAGGATCCATGCTTACAACAATTGACTTACAACACTGGATAATCCTGTTGCAAAGGAACTGTATTTTCTCTTTTAAAGTCATTATAATTGGCAGCTATATTTTATATATGCCATTTAAATCTTTGTTTCACACTGCAGGATATCTAAAGCTTAAACGAGAGACTTCATAACAGAGACATACTCTGCAACAAACAACACATCAGTTTGTCGAAAGTGTTACAAATAAATTAGTTAAGTTGAATTCCATCTCATGTGAGTAGGACCAAGAAACTGCAGTCCAAATAATTCATAATTAGCAGTATCTATTATTATTAGATGTATCTCTTCATGACTGCTTGTTTCATAAAGCCTGACATTTTGTCGATTAAATTTTTTTGAAGGTTTTATCATAGTCAGCAGCTGCAACATTATGAGTAGCTATCGAACTCATCGATTGGCATGTAAATTGCTAATGAGGGATCAAAAGCAACTCAAGATCTGATGTTAAATTAGATTTAATAAAAATGTCGTTAATGCACACAAATCCCATTTTGTCATTGATAGACAAAATGGGCTTTGTGAAATAAGATATCAGAGAATTTAGAATCCTCTAATATCTTATTAATGATTGTACTTGTTATAAATTTCATTGTCTTAAATCTAAAACAGAAACTTTTAGAAATTACCGCAACCAGTTTTTACATTTTATTTTTCAATTTCAAACCGGTTTAACAACTTGTAATTTAGAAAAATGAAGTCTACATATTTTTTTTCTTTATTTCTGATTTTTGAGTAGTCGAACCGTTTTCCTTGGTCCCTTAGAGGTTCGGGTTAACGGGAATTTAGTGAACATCTTTGGCATAATGCTCTGACGGCAAACGGCTCTTGGCAAAAGGCTCTGACGTTAACTTAATCATTTTTTTTTTCAATTTTTAGTTCCTTTAGGGGTCGTTCACAAATAAAATCACGCGAAAGGGAGGGGGGGATAGGGGTTAGGAGTTTTCAGGGAAATTGTCACAGGGGAGGGGATATTCAGTTTTGTGACGCAATATTTTTTCTTTAGAGTTTCAAATATAGGAAATTTTTTTATTCATTAAAAGCGTGCCTAGCCTAAAACACTCAACTGCGGCATTTCCAATTTAACTTAAGTTAGAATTGACATTTTTTCGATGTGACTTAATATAAATCCAAAAATTTATTATCATAAGGAGAAGTCTAATCCTCAGCTATTGTATGCGCCACCTCAATATATACGGTTTTTATCTTTTATGGACGACCATTTACGCATCTTGGTAAAGTTACGTAAAAAAAAAAAAAGAAATTGCGTAAATGCATCACCACTTGACTCAAGTTAATCTAAGTGAAGAAGATTTGATAAAAAAAAAAGTATATAATTATTTGGTTATTAACATTGCTGAGTAAGAAAAAAAAACTGGGTTATTTATTCTTAAAAAGTACATAATAAAAATAAATTTGGAAAGTTCAACTTAACTAGATTCAAAAATATGATTTGAAAAAATAAAAATAACTAAGATTGTGTTGAAAAACGTTTAAAAAATATATATTTTATTACAGTAACGGTCATTTTGACCGTTAGTATAATAAAATTTTTATAATTATGTAAATTTTACATTAGTTATATAAACTTTTTTCATCTTTTCGATGACATTATATCTGATTTTGATGAAAGAGTAGGATAGAGGCTATTTTCTATTCTTGTATAATAAATACGACTTAAAACCCAAGTCTGAAGAAGCTCATACGTGGAAGTGAATTAGCAGAGGAAATTTCTGCAGTTTCTGCGCGTTCTAAAATATCTCCACAATTGCAGCCTATAAAAGAAAACTTTTATTGAAATTAATACTCTGAGAAAAAGTTTCAAATGAGCGAATTACATGGATTATTGCATTTTATGGAATATTGTATTATAATAAAATGATTTTGCATAAACATCTAATAAATTTATTAACACTTGATGTTTTTAGAAATACGTTTATTATAAATTTAACTAATACACTAATAACGTGCTTTTTTGTTTTTTATAAAATAAATAATTTATCTTTAGTAGGAAATATTATAAATTTTTAAAAAATATTTTTGGATTTCACAGATATAAAACAAAGAATATATGTAAACAGTTTTTCTATATAACTTTTTAAACCTAAAGTTGGTTTAGGAACACAGTTTCTGCATGGTGACAATCGTTTTTTGCCAATGTTTGAATCTTAAATTTCTAAAAATTGAGGAGTTTTACTTTTTCGTCCATTAAATATCAAGCTCGGCCCACTGATGTAAAACGCGTGATAAAAAACTATCACATCAAAACATCGCCAAATTTCCGCCTAATTATTAATTATTAAAGTTCATATTATTTAAGATAGTTAAAGCCGCTTTATAATATGTAAAAAGTTAACTTATAAATAAATAAAGCTGCACCAACCGGTCGGTAGTGTTAAGCGTAGCGTCTTATTGTTTTCTAGACAAAAGTCGTTTCATCTATTATGTCACTGGATGTAAACCTCACTGCTATAACTGGTTTAAAAGGAAAAGCTGATCGTTTCTGCAGATTTTTTTTCAGAGGTTCATGTTTTTAAAATTATTTTATAGGTAAATTTTATGACTACGATAACTGTCATTAGGGGGTAAGTAGATGAGACAGGCAATACAAACCACAAGAGAGTCATTAGATCAAACTAGAATTTTAATTTAAACTATTTATTTAAAGTACTTATAGACTCCTTATTTTTATAAAACTTTAGGTGTACCTGCTACATCCAATGTCTTACAAAATTGCCACGGGGATGCTCTTTTCAATGAGGTATATTTCAATATATCTAGTTGTGATCAAATTATACACAATAAATTTGTTTCGAGGGATTTTATAAACGATTTATTTTATAAATTCTATTTAGACTCGGAACTATTACCCTTAATTACAACTAAATACAATCAAAAGCAACGTTTTTTTTTTCTTTAGTTTTTATTAGCCAAAAATGCAATTTTTGGCTAATAAAAGTTGACCAACATTTTTCTTTTTGTTTAGGACAATGCCTAAAAATTTTAGTTTTAATTAGCTTTTGCACAGAACATAAATTGACATTGTCACATAAGTAATAAACCTTAGATATTCAATTATAAATAAATTATTAACAAAAAATATTAAAAATAATATCAAACTAATAAAAAAAGACAAATTTTTCGGACCTGTAATCCACCATCACAGATTTTCTTCATGCTTTGTCAAAATGGTTACCTACATCAAACAAATTACCATGTAATTTCATTACTATTTTTAAGTTGGTTTTTGAGATGTTGTTATTTCAAAATCATTTATTTCATGGAATTTTTTGCTTTGCAACCATCATAATTTTGATGTGTTTTTGCTTGTTATTTTTGTTTTATGGATCATCAATCTACTATAATTGTGAGTTGAATGTTTATCACACTAAATAAGCGCTATTTCCCTGGTAGCACTAAAGCTCAAAATACTTTCTCAATCTCGTATTAAGATGGCTAACCTTGTGACTTTTTTCCAGACAACAGTAATCACTTACCTTTTCTCTTTAGTTTGTGTCTACCCCATTATTTTTTCCTTATGCAACTGCTTTTTGTAATTGTAATCTTTTTATTCATCTTTTTCACAGTAACAAGCTTTTTGATAACAAAAGTTTTTATTTGCATTGCAAGAAATTGATGCAAAAAGTATTGTCTGGTGCTAAGGTGTAAAACATTCCTGTTGCAGTCATACAATTGCAACATTCCTGTCACAGTTTTACAAATGTGTTCTTCAGAACGCTAATACTTTTAAACTATGTAGCAAGTGCTCAATCTTATTTTGATGCCTGCTGGAAAATGGCATCTGTGGTTCCAATTTTTTGAAAATCTGGAGATGCTCTGACCCCTCTAACCGTGTCCAATTTTTTATTCTGTAATTAACAAGGTCTTTAAAACTTCAACAAACTTCTAATATCTTGAGTTTAAATACTCTGACAATTAATTCAGATTTTGATCCTCCCTGATTTTGATTCTACTGCTGATATGTTAGTTATTATTACAGAAAGGTTCAAGTTGTGTATTAGATAAAATCAGTCAGGCAGTGTTATTCTTGACATATAAAAGTTTTTTGATAAATTCTAGCCATCTCTGGTCTTCTCTATAAATTCCATAGACACACCATTTAAATCTTTATATGGTGTATCTAAGAAATTTTTTATTAGTTATTGAATTTTTTTTAACTGTAGTTGTCTATGATGGACAACACTCTTCTTCATTTTAACTAAATTTTCAAGTAACACAAGTTTCCATTTTTGGTCCTGAATGTAATCAGGTCAAGTTCGGTCATTTTTGTGGTTTTAATTTAAAGAGTTATATTAATATTTTAATAGTGGGTTTATTGATACCATTTCATGATAAAAGTGAAGTTAAACACTTTAGTCTTTGAGTGAATAAATTTTTAAAACCTTTCAGTCTCATTAAGTTAAAAAATCAGTTTTGAAAAATTTATAATTTAAGTTTTAACTTTAAAATATTTTAAAATCTAAATCTTTTTAAAACAAAAATAAATAAGTGAAAAATTGATTTAGATTTTGAAAGTAAAAGTGTATTTAAATAACAAGCTTAATATGTTTTTTATAGTTTTCTTCCTTTTTTTATCTGCCAAAGAAAATTTGTTTTTTCTCTTTTTGTTTGCACAATCATTAAGGCCCTCAAAAGGCTCTGCATAGGGCCCCATTAAATGTGATCTCACTTTTGTTACAGCTTGTGGCTTGCAGTGTTGAAATTTCTCAGTGTTTAAAGCTCCAAACAAAACTAAATTTTTTACTGCTAAAAATTTATAAAATATTGGTAATATTTTCATATTGATGAATGAAGTTCTCTACTTTACGTCTTCTTGGATTATTTTTCACTGCTGACCACTCGCAGAAACTATACATACAATCTAAATTCTCTGTTTTATGCACTGACAGAAACTACATATCCATTGTAATTACATACATATATACAATCTATTGTAAAGTTAATGACTGCTTATATTGCTTTTATCTATGATGCCATTTTTTAACTTTTTTCACAAATATTAACATGGTTGCTGCTCAAGTATACTTTTATTTCCATAGTTGTTCCATAAAACAAAAATCAAACTCTTATAACTTGTCATTTAGTGGTATCTTTTTTTTTTTTTGCTTTTTGTTAACTTTTAGCTTTAAAACTATTGATAATGTATAAGATTCCAGAGTTTTCTTGAAGTAGTTTTTAATACTACATATGTGCGTGTGTGTGTATGTTTATGTGTGTATAATATAGTATTTATGTAGAAAATAAAACTATTTGATTTTCACAACTTTAAGTTTCATGCTATTGCAATCATCAAGTGAAATACAAATACAACTTTTTCTGTTAAAATAATTATATACAAATGGAACTAGTTACGTATACTATACATAAGAACTATTGTTACGAGCGGGTGTTTCTAATCTTCAGGTTTGTGGTTGCTTAATAGAAATTTATTTTCGTAGCAATATTTGGAAATCAACTTTGTTTTTTTATTCAGTAGCTCTTAAGCATTTTTATAAAGTAAAATAATTTTTCATATAAACAAACTATAGATTTTTCTATTGCGTTGTTGTAAGGAGGGGCATTGTTGTAAGGAGAGGTGTTATCCTAAAAGATATTTTTAGGATAGACCAAGTCAACTCAGGTGTTTCTTTAAATTTTTTTTTTAGTTTAGCAGTTTCCCATATATATTTTGAGAGTTAGGTTGCATTTGAAAGTTTTTTTTTAATGATTGCTTGTGATTTGCATATCCCTTTTTCTATGCGTCTGATTTCTGATGAATTTTTGTTGATGAAACACAGTGTTAATTGGAAAAAATTTTTGTTAAGTGATTTTCTACTAATATATAATTGCTCTGTTCTTTTAAGAACATTAAGTATTAATGTACATTATATAAATATATATACATCATTTAAATATATATACATATATTTATAAAAAAGTATACATATATTTATACAAAATATATATAATATATATTTACATAATATATATAAAGTATATATTATATATATTTTGCTCACACGACTGCAATAACTTTTTGCAAAAAAAAAATGAAAGTGTTATTTTTAAATCACAAATTGTTTTTATTCATCAAATACTTTTATATAGAATTGTGAAAACACTTTTATCATGAATTATTTTATTTAGAATTTAAATAAAATGTTTGTTTTAGGAAAAAAGAGTTTAAAGAAAAATGTCTTTTTCTTTTTTAAACAGTTTTCTTACAAGTTTTATCCAAAATATTTTAAAATAATTTAATTAGAAATAATTTCAAAAATACATTTGGTAGCAGTGCTTAAATTTAAAGGTAATCTATGTGATTTTGGTGAACATTTTAACAAAGCTCAATGAAAATCTGAGGTGATGGGTTACATGCTTATTCCACTTTCTCATAAAATATCGCTTTAGACAATATTGAATATTTTATTTAAGAATGAAATTTATTAAGTCCATTTTTCCTATCATTTAAAGAACATTACCAAAAAAAATTAACTTTTTTTTTGGTAGTGTTTATTTAATAATAGGATGAAGACAATAGTTATTATTAATCTTAAAGCCTTATTTATTATTAATTTTTAATTTTGAAACTTAATAATGCAAAAACAGATTATTTCATGCTGTTTTTTTTTAATTAAACATTAAAATGGGATAATTTTTAAAGTAATAAAATAATATTAGTAATAATATTTTGTTAATAAATGTTTGAATATATTTGTTTTGAATTATGTGTGAAAAGTTTCTTAAATATAATATATTTATTATAATAGATTTTTATTATAGATATTTAATTAGAGGTCAAAAACTTAAAATTGCATTATTAAAATTATTTTTTAATTTTAAGGAGTTTTTTTGGCCATTGGAAACACCATTGGATAATGAGGAATGGTTGGAGCTACGTTTATACAATCGGAATAAAATATTTCAGGACAGGTATGTACTATTCAGATCAGTCTGTCTATTTTCAATGTTATTTTAAACATTTAAAGATATAAATTATAATTTATAGGCATTTTAAGGTAGTATGTTTATTAGCTCCTTATAATAATTATTAATTATTAAATTGTTATTGTTATACATATGTTCAGCTAATATAATATATAAAAATAGTTAACTATTACTTATTAACCTTTAATATCAAAAAAACTTGTTTTTGATAAAGCTATTTGCAAACTTTTTGGCAATTAGTTATAGTTATACAAACTTTCTGACAAATGTAACTATACATACTTTCTGACAAATATAATTATGCAAACTTTTTGACAAATATAATTATTCAAACTTTTTGACAAATATAATTATTCAAACTTTCTGATTTATAAAATAATTCAAACTTTTACAAAATAATATATTTTACCAGTCATTCATCATGGTACAGAGCCTCCAGGATCCATGGTACAGAGCCTCCAGGATCCATGGTACAGAGCCTCCAGGATCCATGGTACAGAGCCTCCAGGATCCATTAAAAACATAAAACTTTTGTTTATTTCTCAATTTAAATGTTACTTTTTATTTTTCATTCAAACAGTAAAAGTGCAACGCAAATATAATTATTATATGAATCCAATAACATAACTAACATTTCTTTTTTTACAGTTAGTCACAGAAGAGTGGAGTCTTCTACCATATTCTTTGTCTATTTGTCTTTTAAACCTTTTCCATATTGATTTAATTTTGGAATAATTTGGTTCTCCGAATTGTTCAGAAAATTTTGATAAGCCACAATTGTGGTATTCAACAAAAAGTTGCATGTAACACAAATGTATGTGTACTTTCTAACTTATTGAAAGTTTTTTTATACAAGAATATGTTCAATTTCCCATGAAGATAAAATGAATTTTTAAAATTACCTGTTCATATGGCCTGTTGATGCAAACGGTCAAGTGTTAATGAAATTATTCCTATCCGGATAAGTAATTTAGGAGAGGGTATTAAATGTTGGATTAGGAGGCCTGGATCTTAATCAAGTAAGATATTTTTTGCATAAATTGGATCTTAATCAAGTAAGATATTTTTTGCATAAATTCCGCATATAATGCGGAATTCCTAATTTTTTAAAATTTCCCTAAAGTTCAAAAAATCATTAAAAAAAAACAACCTTTAATCCTGTAATTGACAGACCTATATTTTAAGTGTTATGCAAGAAATGTAGAAATACTTAGTACACAAAACAAAGAAAATAATTTAGTTGATCAAAAACAATTACTTTCTTTACAAAAGAAAAAGCGTAGCAAGTCGATTCAAGTCAATAAAATAAAAGCAACAACAAAATGCCTTCAAGTAATGGAAAATATTATTTTAAAAAGAAATATAGCAAAATTCAATCATAAAATGTTGTAAGTTTATTTGAGAAACACAAAGAAACAACAAGTGTGCAAAACTATAGTCAACAATGTAAATCAGTAGTAAGCAAAAGTCCTCATCAGCCTGCATCTTTTGTAAGCAAATGTCCTCATTAGTCTACATCAGCAGTAAGTGAAAGTCCTCATCAGTCTACATTTGCAGAAAGCGAAAACAATGTATATGCAGTTCCTTGAAAAAAGAAAAAAAAAGAAAGTCAAACCAGCACAAATGCCAATCAAAAATGTAGATAACCTACGACTTAAAACAACACAAAAGTATGAGATGTTATTTACCGATTTTTTTTAATCGTTATCAAAACAATGTTGGTTTTGTAAAGTTCGCATATCGTTTGCCCCTGGAAAAAAAGTAATTGTGCATTTATTGAAAACCCTGGCAAATTTGCAGATTACCCCTCGAAACATGCTAACGATTGCTTAAATATGCATAGGCATACTATAGCTTTAAAAAATAATCAAGCTTTCGATGAAATTTCTAAGCAAGATTGAGTATCAGGAAAATGCTGCATGAAAATACCCTTGCAAAAAAAACATTAAAAACAAGTAACTCTGGCTTTGTTATTAAAACCTTCTTTTGAGTCACACATTTGTTAATCATGGAAAACTGGGCACATGCTCATAATTTTTCAGACATTATTGAACTTATTGCTGCACGTGGTTGTAAGGAAGTTAAGGCGCACCTTTTTTTTCTGGCCCAGCAAATGCAACATACATGTCTCCAAAATATATTGCTTAGTATATAAACATTATCTTTGATTTTGTCAAAAATCCTGTACTCCGTCACTTAGAAGTGATGGGAGTTTTTCTTTTTATTCAGATGAAACTTCTGACATTACTTCGATTGAACAGTTAACTATACATGCCACTTTCGAACACAATGGCATCATTAAAGGACATTTTATAGGGATAGTTCCTTAAAGTAAGCTCACTGTTTTCTAGTCTATCAGCTCCAAATGTTTTTGATGTTATTCAAAATTTTTTTAGAGCTTATAATAACTCATAGTTCACTACAAAGTTCGCAAGTAGGAATTAGTTTCAGCGACATTCCAACTTATGTCAATCAAGCTAATCATAGTTTAGATGATTTAATTTCGGGTACTCGTCAAAAGTATTTCACAGAAAAAATTTTTATTGAAATGAAATCAGTGACTAATAAAATAACTTTTTCGTTACCAGCCACAAGCCAATTAAAAAAAACAAAAACTTTGACCTAAGTGAGTTTGAGTTTAACATTATTAGATCTTTTGTTAACGGTTTTAAAAGTGAACTAAAAAGCACTTTTGCACAAATGGAATTTTGGCAATGGATTTTTGACCCAAGACGATTGCCTAAAACACTCAACCAATTGTCTAGTTATGGTAAAGAAAGCTTAGAGCAACTTATAACTCACTATGGCAAGCCAAAAAGCAGTAAAAAATTTGGAGCATTACACATTCAAGTTCCAGATATCTCAGAAACTGAGACAAAAAGCGAATTTGAAAGTTTCAAAATTATGTTATTTACTAAATGCTGAGAATGGGATAATAGTTTTGATATACGTATATTGAAAGAAAAAGATCAAGAGGTAGTCAATAATTTAATTAAGTCAAGAAACAATTTTACGCCTCAAGAGTTATGGAAAGTGATTAATAATGACCCTGTTTTGATAAGTGTTTATGCTAATTGTATGTTTTTAACTAAGTTACTCATTATATTTCCTTTGAGTGTAGCTTGTGTTGAAAGATCTTTTTCACAATTAAAAATAGTTAAAAATTGTCTTTGAAATCAGCTAAGCCAATGCACATTAGAAAGCTTGATGATGATTGCAACAGAAGGTTTGAAGGAGTACTTTGACGACAATTTATTAGAGTACTTTGTCGACTAGTTAAAATGTAAAAATCAAAGTATGAGAATTATGTTGTAAATTGATAGTTTACAACATAAATCTCATGTTTTTATTTTTTTATTTGAGACTACAGACAATTGGTAAATATTTAATGTTTATAATTTTTTTCATGGAACATTCATGGTGATTTCTTTGTATTCCAGCTGTGTTTTTACAATTTTTGTTTGTAGCAATTTAAACTGAAAGTTCTGTTATATTATTAGTTCTTTCACTTATAATAAAAAAGTAAACAAATAAGAAAGAATTCTATATTTACAGCCATACATGGTTATTATAAATAATTGTTTAAACTAGAAACTTTTGTAATGAATGATCTTTTTTTTTTTCTTTACTCGCCAGCCGACAGCAACCTAAATTCTCAATATTAATGTAACGCTATATAATTTTATTCCTGGGTAACACCCTAATCAAGTCTTTATAGTTTACTACAAACTTCAATTGAGTTCTGTACTTTGTTTCACTTTAAACATAAGGCAAGCTTTTTTTTTTTGCATGACTTGAAATTTTAAAAACTGCATTAGCACACTTCAAATCCAAAGCTACTGGAAATTTTAAATTTCATAAATTGAGTTTCTCTAAAATCATTCTTAAATTCAAATTTAATTCTTGTACATCTTCAACTATGGAAAAGATCTGACAGCGCTATTTAAGCATAAATCTAAAGTAGTATTTTTATTAACATTAATAAAAACATATACAATAACCTTTATTAAACCACCTACTCTGCCCATAGAAATACAAACAAAAACCAACTTGTGATCAAGATAACACAAGTTTATTAAATCAAGAATGAAACTAAATTATCTTTAAGGATTACAAGATTTTTTGTAGTTGTGATATCAATACTGTCAAGGAAGTTGAAAATGGAAAAACCTGGAAAATCACTGTAATGTCATTTTAATCTAGTTATTAAAACTTTTAACGCTATAACTAGTTTTCAATACTAAAAAATAATTTCTATATAAATAAAATATAATTTCTATATTTCTACTTGATAAATGTATGTTATGAACTCTTTTCAAGTCACTAATTTTTCCAAAGATTTTGTTTTTTACTGCTTACTTGTCAACCATTCCTTTCCCAAGAGTTCAACAAGATTCCTTAGGGATATCTGTAGCCCTATATATATTTTATTCAGGAAAAGCTCTACAACTATATGAAGTTTCTTAAGCAGTTTATTTTTCAAATTTAAAATTTAAAAACCCTTTTTTCTATAAGTAAGCTAAATATACTTGTCAATAAAAAGGTTCTTTCAAATGACTGTGCATAAAACCTGGGGCCTTTCTGGTCCACTGTGCATAGAAAACCTTGGTCTGCTAATGTGTTCTTGGATCTTTGTTACTCTCAAATCATAATTTTTTTTTGCCTTCGATTTCTTAGCTCTTTGAAACAAAATGTTTTTTTTAAATAAGCTTTTTTTAAACAAATTGTTCCTTTAAAGAAATTAAAATCACAATCAGTTGAATTATAATAAAGTTGAAATAGTAATAATTGATATTGATAAAATAAGAACTTTTGAAGTCAAATTAAAAAAAAAAAATTTTAATAACTATTTGAAATTAAAAAACGTAAATTTTAATTTATTTATCTTGATTGTCTCTTGCTTAATTTTAATTTCCAATGCTTAATTAACAATACAATTTATGGCATGATTTTCTGAATTAAAAAGTCTCAAATCACATTTTTATTTACTTAGGTTAATTGGGGCTTATCGACTATCATTGTCCCAAATTATTGAAGGAGGTAGCACAGATGTTGTGGACAATCTTATAGACACCTCTCATACAATATTAAGGGTCTGGATTTATTTTTTTCTTAGTTTTTTAGAAATTTTAATTGTATAATTCGAAAGTTGTAAAGTTTACAGTAAAATTATTTTTGTTAATTGTTGACATCATTTATTAATTTTTAACAGATTGAAGTTCGAATGAGTGTTACCTACAGAAAACCAGAACCAGGGAAAAATTTATATGATCATGATTTAAGATCTGAAGAAAAATCAATTAAAAGTGTTGCGTCTGTTTCTTCAGCCAAGTCAAAAGAAATGAATGAGTCCCAAGAGTAGGTTTTTTCTTTTAATTTAAAAAAATAGATAGGAGTAGAATTTAAAAGTTCTATTTTTTTTATTTTATTATATAAAAATAAAAGTTTTTTACTTTTATTTTTAGATAATTATATCAGTTATTATTATCATTAGATAATTATGATTAAAAAACTATTAATGGCATTTCTTATTGCAAATGCCAGTAACGTTTTTTTCTAAGTGTAATAAAGACTTTGTATTTTTTACTTAATTTAAGCTCCACTTTTTTTTAAAAGTATTTTTTTGTTACATCTCTAAATATCATCTTAATATCTCATCAAATGTTAAGACAGTAGAAGTCAGCCTGAAATCAATGCTCTTATCTTGGTACTAGAAAATCAATTTTAAAATCAACCATACTTTGTTCAGTTCGTCATCAAATACAATTCTTTTTGATTTACGGTTTTCCTTAATAATTTCAAGTCAAATGATTTCTTGTTTGAAGATCTTGTAATAACAAATACCAAAGTCACTTTATTGTCCCACATGTTGAAAGCAAATTGCATTTTAAAAGCTTGTAAGAATATGGTTCTGCTTGACTGTGCTCAATAGAAAACTAGCTTGATAAAAATCTTTGAGAAAATTTATGCATTTTTTCAACTCAAGTTGAATTTAGTAACATAATTAATACAATACATCAACTCAATAATAATACAATCTAATTTAAAAGAACTTTATTACCTCAATTATTTACCTCAATAAATCATTTTTCAGTTCAATAAATCATTTGTCAGTGGTTTGCAGAATGTTTGAAAGTATAATGAAACAATTGATGAAATGAGGAACCATCTAAGAATATTACTTAAGTAGATGTTCTCTACTCTAAGTATTAGAATGTAATATGTGTTGATTTTTAAAACAAATGCAAAAATCAAATAATTATTGGAACAATAAGTTTTTAATTACATCATTATGTAATTTAATCATAAAAACATAAAAACTTTGTGTTTTATCTTTTACTTTTTAAACAATGCTCGAAAAAGAAAAAAAATCATAACATGAAGGGGTGGTTTTCAGTATTTTCAAAATACCATTTCATCATTGCTATTTATATTTATACTTTAAAAAAACACCTTGTCCTGTCTTACTTGGAGTACTGGTTTTAAGTATTTAGTAATGGCTATTATTTGATGAAAAAATAGCAGAAAACAATTTAAAAAAATACAGTACAGTAAAAAACAAAATACAATAAACACCACGCAGTAAATTAGTATTCCAGTTCTCTAGTGTGAACAGGATATAAAAATGTGTGTAAGAATTAAACCTTAAAAAATGAAAAAAAGAAAATTACCACCTCCACCCCATCTTCAATCTAATGACCATTCCCCCAATCTGCACTAGCTCAAATCTTCACCTAACCCTAGGGCTGTCCCAAAGAAATTTTAAATGAGGGGGGGGGGAGCATTTAGACCATTCCCTATGCCCCTCCTCGGGATGCCTCTGCTTAACCCTAGAATTACAACCCAATCAATGAATTTAGCTCTTCTTCTCTTCCTAACATTTAGGTAGGTGAGAGTAGATTTTGTTAAAAACAATTTTTTAAAAATAAACATAATATTTAGTCTTACTCAGCATTTTAAACATGTTTTTCAAAAAATAAACTGCATTGGTAAGTCATTACAAAACAAATTTCTTTATTTAAGGTAAAGTTTCTTATTGTTTCATTATTCTTATTATTATCTTAATAAAATCTTTATTTTATTAAGATAATAAGAATAATGAAACAATAAGAAACTTTATATACCTGATAATTATTTTTATATTTAATATAAAAATAATTATCAGGTATATTTCAATTACAATTTCAATTAACTTCTAGTAATGTAATTGAAATATACGTTGATAATTATTTATTTATATATATATACATATATATATAGTGAAAAATATATAACTATCAAGGTATATTTCAATTACATAACTAGAAGTTAATTGAAATGGTAATTAAATATACCTGATAATTATTTAGTTTTCACTATACTATTTTTTCTACCAGTTATATAACACGCTGTATTGAGCACTCTAATTGGGAATGTTAACACAGTTCCTACAATATATATATATATATATATATATATATATATATATATATATATATATATATATATATATATATATATATATATATATATATATATATATATATAGAACCCTTAGATGTTGTCCGAAAGTTTTTTCGATATTTTGTTGACAAAAAGTAAAAATTAAAATGCAAGACCGGAATTTTTTTTTTTAATAATGATAGACTGCCTGCCCCAACCAAACCCTCAGTCGATGTAGCAGCACTCCCTTGCGGGTCAGGCTATTTGTCAGTCGATGTAGCAGCACTCCCTTGCGAGTCAGGCTATTTGTCAGTCGATGTAGCAGCACTCCCTTGCGAGTCAGGCTATTTGTCAGTCGATGTAGCAGCACTCCCTTGCGAGTCAGGCTATAAGATAGTCGATGTAGCAACACTCCGCGCATGATTTACAGTAAAAAAAATAAAAATAAAAACATTTTATTAAAAAAAATAAAAATAAAAACATTTTATTAAAAAAAATAAAAATAAAAACATTGTTTATATTGTTAAAAACATTCAAAATGTTATAAAAACATTCAGAATGTTTTTAAAAACATTCTGGTCAATTAAATTTGCGTTTTTGTGGTTTTTTTAAAAAACGATTAATTTGTAATTAAATTAATGGTTTTTACTTTAGTCCAACACGGAAATGTTGGACGAAAGTCAAAAGTAATTAAAAGTGACGTATGTGTTGGCGTAAGAATCACTTTTTTCCTTCCGCTCTTCCTAAAGCCAACAAACTATAGAACTATATATATATATATATATATATATATATATATATATATATATATATATATATATATATATATATATATATATATATATATATATATATTGTAGGAATTGTAGAAATCAAAATACCCACATAAACCTTAAGGTTGAGTGTAATGCAGATTAAACTAGCTACTACTTACTAACAAATCAAGTGCTCTACATAGCTACCACTTTTAATAAATCAATAAATTGAACATTTTGATTTTTTGGAATAGCAAGCATCACACATTTGCACAGACAAAAAAAATTTATATATTCAAATTAATGTTTTAGAATTTATCATCCTAAAATTCATCACCCAAAAGTAATTAACAATGTGATTTCTGAGTGGATTGTAAGTTATTATTACTATATTGTTTTTGAATAATTACCTTTATTTACAACTTTTATTACTTTTGCTATTTATTTATTACTATTAGTAACAAATTCTTTTATTTTGTTTACAAGTTTCTTTTCTTAATTTTTATGTTATTGCATAAAGTATCGGGAGTCATTTTATAAAACTTTATGAATTATGATGTATGTTAATAACTATTTTAAAGTTTGGTAAAATTATTAGTTATGCATTTTTTAAATAGGAGATGTAAGTTTCCATGATGTGATCATTCCTCTCCGAGATGCCATAATGCAAATGCAAATTTAATAAACGAATAATAATAAACTTAAATGTAATCTGAGTCAGCTCGATTCATATAAACAGTCCATTTAAGAATAAAAAAAAGCAACAACAACATTTAGGAGGGCAGGGGAAGGTTTGTTCACCAAACAAGGATTGCGAGTTAGTTTTAACAGCAAATTTCTATATGTTATTATGTCCGATTCATATAAACAGCCCCTTAGTCATTTTGAGAATTGTTTATATGCCATAAATCTTGGTGACACGATGGTTTTAAATTTAAGCAGTATTCCCACTAATCCAGTTAATATATTTATTTTTTTTATTATTTTTTTTTTTTATAAATCTTTTTTTAAAATTGATTAGCATGACAAGTAATGAATAGTACAATTTTATCTGTCCTTTAATATCAATAGTTTGCTAAGAATATAGCGGAGGAATATTATTTATGCATCGAAAAGGCAGTAGAGCTTCCAATATTGCTTGGGAGGTAGAGGTTACTGACGCCATCACAAAGGATTCGGAGGTATTTTTGAATAAAAGTTTTTTGGTAAGTAGTTGTTTTTGCGGTGTTAAGAGCATACGGGAATCTATTAGGGTTTCTGCTGTTGGTTTGAGTTAATTTAGTAGTTATAGGATGGCATGGGTCTGCAAGGATCTTTTTGAGCGTATTAATACAAATCCTGTCAAGTAACTCTTCAAAATCAAAAATAATATTGACGCTGCTTGAATTGGTTACATCAATTCCAATAATTTGTAGGGCATTTTTATGAAAATGTTGGATCTCTCTTTTTGCAGCAGCACTGCACGAAGTGAGAATAGGAGCACTATATATCAAGTGGCTAATAGCGTAAGATCGGTAGACCTGTAAAAGGTTTGGCTGAGTGTGACCAATTTGCTTAAGATAGAGCAGATATGGTACTGATTTTATATTGTTGTGAACTTTTGTCCATTGTTCATCCCAATCAATATTCTCATTGAGCATGATTCCAAGATATTTGTGGCTGCTACCTATTTCAAGTTCAGTATTATTGAGTACAATGGATGGTAAAGCTTGAATTTCGGAGCATCTGGGAATAATTCTTATGATTTTACATTTCGGGCCATTAAGTTTCATTCCATTTACCTTTGACCAAAGAGCGACGCCATCAACAATGGATTGAGGCAGGTTGGTAGGAAATTTATCATTAATTATATAGGTCAGTATGTCATCAGCATATTTTTCGAGGATGGTTTCAGGTGGAAGATAGACGTTAATGTCAGAAATAAATAGAATGAACAGGATTGGACCTAGAACACTACCCTGATGTACACCTGCTTCGATACATTTTCAGTCAGTGGTGTGATCATTTGTTTTAATTCTTTGTTGACGATTAGATAAGTAAGCTGCGATCCAAGAGGTGAGCCAGCTAGGTAGAATGTTCACTAACTTTAACAGTAACTTGTCATGACTGACAAGATCAAAAGTTTTTTCGAAATCAAAGAATATTGCATAAATTGATTTGTTGTTATCTTTCGCATGACTCCAGTCCTCTATAATTTGAATAATAGCGTCCATTGTACTTCGGCCTGGAAGGAAACCGAACTGTTTGTTAGAGACCCATATGTGCTTGGTGTGATGGACAATGAATATGGTAATAATATGTTCAAAAACTTTACATAATGCGGATGTAATGGCAATTGGTCGATAGTCATTAGACGATTGTGGGTTGGAAATTTTTGGAATCGGTGTTATGTTTGCTGATTTCCATTGTATTATATTATATTACATTCCATTATATCTTTATAACTTACACTACACATGCAACAACTTTATCAAATATTATTATATTTAAACTGTTTAATTTTCAGCAATTATATATAAAAGCTGTTATTCTAAAAATGAAATTCAATGGGGTCATTTCATTAGTTTCAATGGTGTCATTTAAATTGCAATATAAACATTTATTTTATATTAAAAAAAATATTAATTAACAATTGATAGAAGTTGTTATTTATCAGTAGTATTGATGATTGATCTTATTTCATAAGTTACAAAACGAAAGAATTGCAGTTGAAATTTCATTCCTTCAAAGTTTATGCAAATAATCTGTTGTTCTCTTACTTAGAAATTTTCATCAAAATTTATAAAAGTTATGGAATCAAAAGCAGCTTTTTTTTAGTTTTTTTTGGAATTAAAAGTTTTTTTCTCGAAGAATAATGCAAGTTTTAAATTTTTTATCATGTAAAACATTTTCAAAAAAGCGCCAAGACATTTAGATTAACTCACTAAGTTTTAACATATGTTACACAAATTTAAATTTAAAATTTGCAATTTAACTAAGCTTCTTTATTTAAAACTTTAAATAAAAAAATATAAAATTAAATATCAACACACATATTAATAAAAAAAATTTTCAACAAAACCGTTGGAAAAACATAATTTTATTGTATATTTTTTAACTTATGTTACATAAAAGTTGAAAAAGTTCTTTTTTTAATTTCTTAAAATTTTATTTATAAAAAAGTAAAATATTTGACCAACAATAAATTGAAGATGCCAGTTCCATTTCCAGAGTAAAATTATTTAGATTATGCAATTAAATATATGATGATTATAACATTTTAAAATTATGCATTTTTTTATCATATGACATTAGAAAGTACGATGAAACAAGTTAAATAAAGTGGCTTTATTATAAGAAAAAATAT
>NC_088931.1:4220000-4222500 GCF_038396675.1 Hydra vulgaris
TTCTACCCAAGGGCCATCACGAAGAAAATCACGGAAAGAATCCCAGTCAGCTTTACTGTAGTTGTAAGAGGTTCGATAGTAGGGGTATTCAGGTGATGAAGAAGAATGAGATATTAGTTTTAAAGAGATCAAACTGTGATCAGAAGCACCTAAGGGTGAATGTGGAGAAACTGAGCACTGACTAGGATCAGAAACAAGACATAAGTCGAGTAGAGAAGGTAAATGATTAGGGTTGTCAGGAAAGCGAGTTGGAAAGTTGACTATTTGAGTTAGGGATTGAGAAAGGCAAAAGTTGTGGGCTTTAATGCCTGCAGAGTCACTGACACTAGAGCCAAGCCATTCAGAGTGGTGAGCATTAAAGTCACCGACAACAACTATATTAGCTGATGGATAAAGAGAGAGGGCTTGGTCAATATGATCAGAAATAACATCAAAAAGTGTACAGTCTTGAGATGAAGGAGATCGATATAGAACAAAGAGAAAGGCGATAGCGTGAAGTGGTGCTAAACGAAAGCACATGAAAGAATAGTCTGTGGATTCAAACCTAGTTTCACGACAAACAGGTGAATTCTTAAGAATGTAAATGCCCAGGCCAAGCATGTGGCTATTGGAGTCTTTACGAATCAGAGGAAGATAACCATCAACACTAAGATCACAAGATGAGACAGCCGAACTCAAATTAGTCTCACAAAGAGCAAGTAGGTCTGGTGAACTTTGCAAGAGATAAGACTCAACAGAAGAAAAGTTACTTCGAAGACCACGAATATTAGTGAATGATAGGTTTAGAGAACTTGGTGATGATGATGGTTTTTTGTGTTTTATAGTTTTTGATACTTTATTCATTTTTAAATTGGATTGAAGAACTTGACTCAAAACATAGATAGTACTCAGAACACCGTTTAATAGCCCAAGCAATTGCTTCATCACTACTAATAAACCCTAAGCCGTAACAAAGGGCTCCAAATGTGGCCTCCGCAATGCACACCAAAAGTACAAACAGGGACACCATCCATGCGCAACATGGCACTGTTAATACTTTGATATTTTTCAGCTGTTGATGGAATCAGCCTCTCTGAGAGCTACCACAGAGTTCGGGAAACCTGACTACCAGCCGGCCTCAGAACCATAAAACTGAGTTTTAGAGCTGTACCCTCATAAGGAGATAATAGAATGAGTTGCCTAGTCATAAAAACAGTGACACAAGCAAACCCATGCATTGAGTCAAGAAGATCCAGCATTCAACATCCTAAACTGGAAACAATGTATTAAAAGTACATCTGCGCCAGCCTAATAGATGAAGAAGGGGTGCGAGGCTGGTCAACAGATAGAATCTGTTTACCCCTTAAGTCTTTGCCTAGGAGGCCTTCTACAAGACAGTAGCTGGGTGCATTTAACATCTGCCCAAGATGAGTATTTTTATCGAGACACCATCTCTAGCCTTTACTCAACCAAGAGCCCCAAGGCAGGGGGTGTTTTAAATCGGAGTTGGCATCTCCTAGCCTTTGCCTAAAAAGGCGTATCCTACAAGGCAGCAGGGCATGAAGCAGATTGTACTGGGTTACATGTTACCAGTAGCAGGATAACCTGATCTGACAAAATCTGTCTAAGACTATGCCTCCTTTTCTTATCATGTTAGAGTCACACCACACATTCATCTGATCATCTTCTATTTTGGCAAAGACTACACCATATAAATACTAAAGTTTATATAAATATGAAAGAATACTATTTGCCAGCACCTAAATAAATAGCAAAAATATATGTTTATACTCATAATGTGTATGTATAAAGCGCATCTTGGTAGCTTTTATTCCTTCTGGAATAAAAGTTTGGAAGCTTCTATTCCTTCACTTTAATATTAAGTCAAGCCTCATTCTACTCCAAATTTTTTACCATCTTGAGCAGTTGCTTTATTAAACAATTATCTTTTCTTTTTTTTTATCTTTTTTACGAGAACATCTCTCTTATAAACAAATGTCCTTTTATTATTCCAAGAAGCCAACTTAAAAAGGTCCTGTCTGATGTTAAGCTTTGTTAATCTAAGTTTACTAAATCTTGTTTCTTATCTCAGATGTTAGGATCTAGAGACTTTTGGTAAGTCTTCAACAGTGTCATTAACTAAAGTAAGACTAACATTTAAGCTCTAATTTATGGGTCTGACTTTTTACTTCTCCCCAGAATAAGGCAGAGTTTTTTGGAAAAAAATCTTACTCTAATTTAACTCTTGAATCTAATGGCCACACTCTTCCTGCGAGTTAAACAGATTAACCCATTGTTAAACATTAAATTCACTATGAATTAAACATTATAGTCACATATATATATATAAACATTAAAGTCACATATAAACATTAAAGTCACATATATATATATATATATATATATATATATATATATATATATATATATATATATATATATATATATATACATATATATATATAATCAACCCTTGAAATAAGGGTCAGCATTCGGCAATGCCGACCTAACTTCCGACTCT
>NC_088931.1:4230000-4257500 GCF_038396675.1 Hydra vulgaris
CTAATCTTCCGAAATATGATTAAATCTTGGCTAGAGCAAGGTTTCAAGGCTCAAAAAATCTACAGTTTATTACAAACAGAAACATTTCAGGCAACAGTATACAGATGGGTCAATTGTATACCTAAATCTGGAATCTCAGCCAAAACCTCGCCTGGTAGGCCAAGGAGCATTCGAACAAAACAATTTATCGTAAAAGTGAGGCGAAATCTTGTATCTAACAAGAAAAAAAAGTCAGTTAGAAAAATTGCCAGAGAAGCAAATTGTTCATCTTGAACTGTTTGTAGAATAGTTAACGAGGACTTAAAATTGAAAGCGTACAAAAAAATTTGTGTTCCTGCATTAACTGCTGCTCACATCGAAAAAAGAAAGTTGTTTTCTCATTGGATAAGAAATCAGTTTACTAAACCGAGTTGCAGAAAAATCCTATTTTCAGATGAGAAGATATTCAATCAAGATGGGCAATACAATTGTCAAAACGACAGAATTTATGCTGAATCAAGACAAGCTGCTAACAAAGGCATTGCCCTTTATCCAGTACATAAATTTACTTTTAAAGTCATGGTGTGGTGTGGACTCACTTTTAATGGACCAACCAAATTAGTAGTTAAGCCAGACAATATGAGCTTTAATTCTGATTTTTACATAAAAAATGTCCTATCAATCATTAAACAAGAAGGAATTCGACTAATTGGAGATAATTTTATCTATCAACTAGATGGCACCACGTCACACACAAACTATCGAAAACCTTGAGCTCATGGGCATTGAAAACATTCCACCTAAAATCTGGCTGCTGAACTCGCCAGACCTAAATCCCTTCGATTTTTTTTTGGAATGAAGTGGAGGATCGTTTGAAATCGAAATCTTTTAGTAACAAGATTGAGCTTGTTAAAAAATAAAAGAAGTTATTAAAGAAATACCCTTGAAAAATATCCAAGATTTGATTAATTGTCTCGAGTTTTTGCTATTGAACAAAATCAAGGTGGCTTAATTTTAAATAAACATTTTTAATATTAAAGAGTTTTATTTCTTTATTAAATCAATATATAAAATGAACAGACAATTTTTTTAGTATCTATTTAAAAATTGATATGAAATTTGTCTCATTCTTTATGCCGTTAATAATCACACTTTTTCACCCGTTAATAATCACACTTTTTAGCCAATTTGATATGTTTTATAGCCTATTTTTTAGCGGTCTAAAAGCCCGGTTTTCTACTTCTGGTGTCCAGGTGCAATAATAATTTTAGGGGCCCACAGATATAAATATAGTTTATACTGACAGGCTGCTTGAATTTTTGCAGTTGGTTGAAAAAAAAGGTTTCAAAGATAAAAAACAGAAAAACTATCGAAAACTAAGATTAAACCAAATTTTTGATAATTAAAATAATTTTATGCGTATTTTTAGTCATTCTGAATAGTTGTTAATTTAATTACAAAAAAAAAGTTTTAATAAGAAGTTCATTAGTGTTTGGGGGCCCCTAAATCGTGGAGCCTGTGTCCATTTCACAAACTGCTCCCCTCCCTAGAAAACTGGCCCTGGAAGTCTATGTAATTAGGAATTTAATATCAATAGAACTATACTTAGATTATTGACTACAGTAAATATTTCATTCAGCATTTAAAGAAAAAAACAAACAAACAAAAAGTATAACTAACATACTAGACATTCATTTTATAAAATAGTCACACTTTTTTATGTTTCTTTTATTCTCTCTTCGACTTTAGGTTTTAGTCAAAATGAATTTGTGTCTCTTTTTGTAACCATAAACCTGTTTAGATGCCTCTGAGGTTAATTTGACTGCTCTCTCCACAGATTGAGAATCGTTAGGCATATCTATTACACAAAGTTTTAGGTTTGATTTAATAGCCTCTCTCAGATTTTCTGACGTTATGCAAAGAGTTGTTGGGGGCTCAACCTGAATATCATTAACAGAAATAAGATAATCCCAAGACTCAGCATCAAAATTTATTTTCATTATGGATTTTGGCTTAAGCTTTGGTTTAAAAGTAATGTCTTCTTTCAATGCTTTTATTTTAAGGATTTGGTTGAGGGCTTGATTTCTTATATTCAGATTTTCATCCAGCAGCATGCAGTACAGGAAATTTTCTTGCAAACAACAATATGAATTTCCTTGTAAGTTCTTAAAATCAATGCTCTGAATCCTGCTGTCTTGAAGCTTGACTAATTGAATGGTTTTGTACAGAAGTTGACAAGCATCTTTGTATTTTCCGGAGCACTTAATAGCAAACCACATTACACAATAGACTTGAACAATATATTTAGTTATTACTAATAACTCAGGAGATGGTTTATCAGTTAATACAGCTGTTGCCAATCCAGCTGTTGCAGCATCGCTTATTTCAAACCGTATAGCAGCCTTTGCCAAATTTGTTAAATGAGTATAATTTTTTTCAACTGGCACGGTTGTAGAAAAGTCTGGATCAGATTCAAATTTATTATTGTTATCAAATAACTCAGTATCCAGATTGAAAACACATTGAATTTCCGCAGCAGGCAACTTAATACATCTTTTTATCAGCTCGTTAGTTTCTCTCTCTTGCTTTCTTTTTTCTCTGGCAGCTGTTTTTTTATCCAATTTGAAATCCTCCTGTTATTCCAATTTTTGATTTTTGATCTTTTAAATATTCTCTATCCAATGGAGGTACCTAAAACAATTTTAAACTTTTTTAATAAGGTGTTTACCCAGTTCAATAATAAATGTGTTAAAGTAACTCTAGAATAGAATAAATACAATAAAATAGTCTCAAATATTTTTGACAATACCCTAAACACTTAAGAAAATCACAGTTCAAACCATCTCTTAGGCTTTTGTTTTATTAATAATAATAAAAAGGTAGTGCTGATTCTTTTTTTCAGAATATAATAGAATCAGCACTACTTTTTTATTATTATTAATAAAAAAAAATAAAGTATTTTGCTGAAAAAATGGAAGAAAAGTACACTATTTTTTCACTCTGACATGTATTTGATTGTTACTACCAGATTCAAAGCTCTCTGAATTACTACAGATTAAAGAGTTAAATAAAGTCTAATTTTTAGAATGAAATTTATTCACCTTTTTGCCGCTTTCACAGAGACAAGCAAAGTGTGTTATTTTGCAATTCAAAGGATTCTTACACTTAACAGATCTATGCTTAAAAAAATTGCATGCATTATAAAAATACTTAAAACCTATTAGAATAAATTTAATATCATTTTCATAAAAAAGCATTACAGAAAAACTGAAAACAAAAACATATCATTAAATTATAAAATTATGTAAAATTATGCAATAAGTCCACAACCACAAGAAGACAAATCAAACAAATGCTCAAAGTTGTAATCAAGATATTCCTTGTTTATGTTTGCATTTTTGCATTTTCCTTCAGCAGATAAAACTCTCTTAAGAAGTCTAGAAATTTTTTTGGCTACTGGCTTCTCGTGGATCAGAGGAAGCTTAGAATTTATTCTACTTCATAGACTGATCAACTCATTTGTCACTTTTGAAATTATCTCTGTAGAACTAATACTAGTTACTTCATACATATTTTTACAAATATTGATTAATGAATATTGAATATTGAATATTGAATCACTTGTCTGTAGGTTGAAAGATCGCTTATTGGAAGCTCTGATGGCAAACCAGCATACCTTTTGCTTTTATTATGAGTTCTTAGGTTTTTTATTATTTTAGGCATTTCCCTTCAAGTGTGTGTGTAAACATATTATATATATACACACACATTATATATATATATATACATATATATATATATATACATATATATATATATATATACATATATATATATATATATATATATATATATATATATATATATATATATATATATATATATATATATATATACACATATATATATACATATATTATATATATATATATATATATATATATATATATATATATATATATATATGTATATATATGTATAAATAAATATATATATATATATAAATATATATATATATATATATATATATATATACATACACTGCCGCTCACGGAAGTTAGGACAAAAAATATTTTTTCAAAAGAACAATATTAAAATGTAATTACGTTATAAAATTATTTACTTATATTAGTAAAATTTATGTTTATATAAAAATAAATCAAGTTAAATAAAATTTGTATCAAAAAAATTTTAAATTAAGTTATTTTAATGTAAATATATTAAAATAACTAACATTTAAAATAACATAAATTGTACTCACAAGTAAAAGTCTTATCATTTTAAATAAATAAACAGAGAACGCAGAAACATATTAAAGGTCACGTATAAACCTGTATTTTACATTATCTACTCAAATCTTTTAAGTTTGTCATTTAACAAGTATTTCTATTGTTTACTGTGTTTTTGCAGATATTTTGTTTTTTTTTGTATTAGTGTTTTAAAAATTTCAAGTGCAGAAGTTCAAAGGTAAAATTAAAAATTATTTTTTTAGTGTAAATTCAAAATATTGAAAAAAATATGCCTAAAGGTAAGCCAATAAGTGTTGAAAAAAGGACAGCAATACTCACTTTGCTTCAAGAAGGCTATACAGTTAGAAAAATAGCTGAAAAATTAAATCTGAGTAAATCAACAGTTAGCTATACGATTCGTCGATATCGAGAATCTGGAAGTTTGGAAGACAGAAATCGTCCAGGTCCTTCTCGCATGACAACAAAAACTGATGACCGACGTATAAAAATCATCAGTAAGCGTAATCGAGTGTTAATTGCTCCACAAATAACAGGTATTTTCAACTGTGATCGAGAAAAAAAAGTTTCTGTCAGTACAATCAAACTAAGATTGCAAAAAGCTAATTTGCATGGTCGTGTTGCTATCCGAAAACCAAATCTACAAAAAGTTAATCAACAGAAGAGATTCCGTTGGGCACAGCTTAACAAAAATTGGAGGATGGATGAATGGAAACAAGTACTCTGGACCGATGAGTCAAAATTTGAAGTTTTGGAAATAAGCGAAGAGTTTACGTTAGAAGATCTGCTGATGAAAAAATGCTAACTCAATGTCTGGTTCCAACAGTAAAACATGGTGAAGGCTCTGTGATAGTTTAGGGTTGTTTCTCTCTGGATGGAGTGGGATATTTGCATAAAATTGATGGTATAATGAGAGCAGAACATTAGAGAGATATCCTGGAAACAAGTGCAATCCCTTCGGGACTTCGATTAATCGGAGATAATTTTATTCTTATGCATGATAATGACCCTAAACATACTGCATTATTATGTAGAAATTATTTAGAATCAAAAAAAGCTGAAAATGTATTACGTGTAATGACCTGGCCTCCCCGAAGCACAGACCTCAACCCCATTGAGTTACTATGGGATGAACTGGATAGAAAAATTAGAACTGTATGTCCAACATCAAAATCTCATTTATGGAACATTATAGAACAGGAATGGAATAATATTCAAAAAGAAACAATTAGAAAATTAATTGAAAGAATGCCGAGAATAGTTAAAGCAGTTATTAAATCAAAGGGTGGTTTTTTTGACGAAAAAAAATTTAATTATTATAATGGTTTTTGTACATTTTTATTACATAAAACTGACTAATAATATATTTTATATTGAAAATGCATAAAAAATATAATTTTTATTAATATAAATTAAAAATTCTATAACATAATTATATATTAATTTTGCTTTTTCAAAAAAATCTCCACTGTCCTAACTTCCGTGAGCAGCAGTGTATATATAAATATATATATATATATATATATATATATATATATATATATATATATGTATATATATATATATATACATATATTTATGTATATAAATATATATACATATATATATATATATATATATATATATATATATATATATATATATATATATATATACATATTTATTTATTTAATATTACATTACAAATAGTGTAAAATGAAAACATAATTACTGTAAAAACAAAAATTCCAGCTTCAAGTATTTTAATTATGACTTCGGAAATGTAACTATAAACTTTTTGTTTACGAAAAATCCTCGCGCCCCTCATCCCTAAAACAGATGATTCAATATTTTTTGAACTCAAATCCCTAAATAGTCATTAATTTTTTTAAATTAAAATTTATTGGAATTTTTTTTATTTATAGCATGAAAACATGGTGACACTTATTAAATCTTAATCCTGGCAGTGGCCTAATATATATATATATATATATATATATATATATATATATATATATATATATATATATATATATATATATATATATATATATATATATATATATATATATACATATATATATATATATATATATATATATATATATATATATATATATATATTAATACTTACAATAATAAAACTATTGTTTATTTGATATTAAATTTTTTACAATTTTAGTTATTTGTTTTCGATTTCAAATGTTCTGATCAAGAAATTTTAGATTCAATATTGCTACTAGAGGTAAATTTTTTTGGTTTCTGAATTAAATAGTTTGAATGAATTAATAAGTTGGAGAGAAATGACATTTTTATTATTATCCAAGTATTGATTATATAACTCAAAACATTTTTCAAATTTTACTGCAAATGGAGCTACATTTGTTCTGTGTACTTCTATGTAGCTTCTGTGCAGGTTCTAGGTAGCTTTTGTGAAGGTTCTATGTAGCTTCTGTGTAGCTTCTATGTAGCTTATGTGAAAGTTCTATGTAGCTTTTGTGCATATTAAGCTATTTATTTTCAGTTATTATTTAGCATCTTTGGAAGTTGAATCTCACTGTGATTGAAAGTGAAAAATTGAAAATTGAAGTTTCTGATAAAAGTGAGAAATGCAGTCACTTTTGTTTGGAAAATTAGTAGTTTATTTCTCCTATCTTATTTAACCTCACTAGCTTATGAATGAATAAACTAATAAATACATATTCCATTTTAGCTTAAATTAACTTAACATCAGGTATTATCTTTTTCTGGATATTTAAAAGTACCCGGAATTCCAAAAATATCTGGAATTCCTGATATTTTTTATAAATTTTTATTTTTTTTATATACCCGTTTTATATTATATTTTTCCATGTAGTTTTCTGGAAATACAATTAAAAAAATATTTTTTTTGTGATCAAATAATTAAAACAGTAAAGGTATCATTCATTAATAACTCTACGCTATATTTACTGGTATGGCATTATTTGAACAAATAGTTTTTTCTTACTTGTAGGCATATATTTATTATTAAAGGGGTCTTCCATAAATTACATCATGCTTTAGGGGGAAGGGGGGAGGTATTTGTGACTTTATGATGGCTCATACGGAACTTGCTACTAAAGAGTTACAATGTTGTGACAAAGAAGGTTCAGGAGGGGTCAAAAAATGTCAAAATTGTGTAATGTAATTTGTGTACAACCCCAAAAGGATTTCCATGCGGCGAGACAAATTATGTTTATTTTGTAAACTAACATTTTTTTTTTTAATTACTTTATTAAAATTACCAAAGCAATTTTTTATTGAGATATTAACAAAAAAGCATTTGTTGTTTAGCCACTATACTTCGGGTCGAGAGGTTAGTATTAACTTCATCAACCTGCCTAATATTTTACTTTATAAAATATCTGGTTTGAATAATAAATGTACTTACCACAAAGTTTTTTAAACCATTTACACAATTAGATTAGGGTTTTCCCTTTTTAAATAAATGTTCAGACTATGTAAAGCATTTTAGTTCAACTTTAGACTTTGACAAAATAAAAATTGTAACTAAATAAAGAATACCACTATATATTTTTTTTGGTGGACCCAGGTGATAACTGAGTTTTAAAAATTTTATGATTTTTAATCAAGTGTTGTAAAAAAACAACAAAAAAAAACAACAACAATAACATAGAATCAAACCAAAAAAGGTCCAAAACCAAAGAAAAGTGCACTTGATCAGTTTTTTATGGCTCTTGTTTTTAAAAATGGATTTGCACTTTCTTCTTTTGGATGGTTGTTTAAGTTGCCAAAAACAACAATATCAGGACAAATATAATTCTGGATTAATTAGTTGTACTTCACACTTGGTAGGATACCTTCTTGGCCTTCTAGAGAACAAACTGATTTGACAATGCCTGAATGTTTTTAAAAACCATACCCAAGTACAATATGCATTATTGATTGCACTGAGTTGTTATTGAGCTTGTTATTTTTTATTTTATGTTTTATAAATTATATATAAATATATATAAATATATAAATGGTTATATATAAGTGGTTATATATAAATGGTTATATATAAGTGGTTATATATAAGTGGTTATATATAAATGGTTATATATAAATGGTTATTTGTAAATGGTTATATATAAATGGTTAAATATAAATGGTTAAATATAAATGGTTATATATAAGTGGTTATATATAAATGGTTATATATATATATTTTGTTAATTTACCTACCCAAGGCCCAGAAGGCCATTACAGACGAGGAGGCTACTAAATTGTGGCTATAACCCTCTCTCAACTCTATAACTCCGAAACACGAACCTTGACGAATAAGGCCGCTGCGCGGAGAAACAAGTTGAGCGCGGTACTACTAGGGACGTGGTGGGGATCAAACTCGGAGCCTCTCACTTATGAAGCGAGCGCTCTACCACTACACCACTACCGCATTTATAAGTGGTTATATATAAATGGTTATATATAAATGGTTATATATAAATGGTTATATATAAATGGTTATATATAAATGGTTATATATAAGTGGTTATATATAAATGGTTATATATAAGTGGTTATATATAAATGGTTATATATAAATGGTTATATATAAATGTTATATATATTATTATATATAATTATATATATATTATATATATAATTATATATAAAAATATTTATTATTATATATAATTATATATATATATTATATATTATATATATAATTATATATAAAGTGGTTATATATAAATGGTTATATATGCGTAAGACTTTTAGTTAATCATGAAATCTTTTGGCAATATGAATCCAGGCATTTTTACAACAAATTTTGTAAAACACTATTTAAACTTCTATAATAAAGTGTTAGTCTGCACAAGTCAATGGATAAATAAAAATTACATTTTATATTGACCATACATTATTAACTTGGTTTTTTAATTACTGGATAATGCATGTCTTTTAGGAGGATTTTTAAAAGTAATGCTTGTATTGCTATTATGATGTCTATAAAATTCTCCTTAACATTTCCATAAATATTACATTTTTTTCTTCAACTATGTCAGCATATTTTTTTCACCTGCTTCTGTTGCACTCCAGACTGACAATTGCGTAGACTGTATGAACAAATAGATTTTCTTTAAAATATTTTTTGGTACTTTTCTTTGTTTTTTAATTTTTTAGTTTGGTAAATTATTTAGTTTTTTCTGAGAAAAATGTTTGAGTATTCATGCAAAATTCAATCAATGGTTTACAAACCATTTTCATTTTAAATTTTCTCTTGATAAAATAATAAAATTTTAAAATCCAATTTATGTAAACTTAAAAAAAATTTTCTCAATTAATAAAGTCAAAAAGCAACAAAAAATATATATATATTTTTAGCTGCTTTTTGACTTAAAGTAAGAAATTTAAAAATATTCTCACATAGTAGGTTTACACTTAAAATCTAAAAAAACATAGATCAGAAAAATGTAGAGAAAAAAAAGTGAAAGTTGTGTGATTTTTTTGCATAATAGGTATTGTCCTTACATGCTGCACTCTGAAAACTTCAAACCTTGTCTTTATCTAGGGGTCTTTATCTTGTCTTTATCTTTCTGGTCCAGTATCCAAATATAAAAATCTAAAAATGTTGATATCCGATCTGGAAAAAGTGGTCCATATATCCGATCCGATTTTATAGGTCAGATTTTAATAATATATTAGATAACTAAATCCAATCTGGTTTTTCATACTTTATAGTTTTATAGGTAATGTTGCAGAATAGCGGAGTAAAGTAAATTTATTTCTAAGTTTTTTGGTAATTTTCATAATCATAACAAAGATTAACTTTTAAGTAGTTTAAATCTTTTTTTGCTTGATTTTTTTAATTAAATTTTTATTATAGGTTTTTATTTTATTGTTATTTATTTTATCGTTAATAGTATCACAATTTTATATAATTAAATATTTTGATTATTATTTCCTTTAAAAATAAATGCAATATCAGTTATTAATACAATATCTAGGTATTAATTTTATTTATATATTTATCTTCATTATAATAATAGAATATAGGATATTAAAACTATTGTTTTTAAAAACTATGCGGTTTTAAAACAAGTGGCTATGAAAAAAAGTCAGTTTAAACAAGATATTGATATAGCAAGAGATAAATGCTGAAAATAAATGGAAACTTTAAAAATATTGATGTCAAATAAAAAAAATACAAATAAGATATAAATAGATCTCTGTAGAGAAATGTTTTTAAAAGTGTATTTTTTGCTACTTTAGAATATTATTTATATATTTTTTTAATTATTTAAAATTAATTAAGTAAATAATATGTAAATACTAAAAAAAATTTAAAGAATATTGAATGCATTTTAAAAATGCTTTGTTCAGAGAAACAAGCTCTTTACTTTTATTAAAACTCCATTGCAGATTTTTTATGTGTATTGCTATATGTATGTATATGTATGTCTGCTAATATGTATGCTGCTATATGCTATATGTATATGTCTGCTAATATGTATGCTGCTATATGCTATATGTATATGCTATATGTATATGCTATATGTATATGTCTGCTTAATTATTTTATATACTTTTATTTTTTCGATAAATATTTACATATAATTTAATTAATGCTAAAACAAAGACAAATATTTTTATACATCCAGGTGGTGAGATTAACTTAAATGTTATTGTTGCAGTTAAATTGCTAATTGTGTATATAACAGTGATTAAAGAAAAGTTTTGGTTCATAATACTGTAATGGATTAGTATACAATAAGCTAACTTTATCAAAACTGACTAAGCTTTATAGCAAATTATCTTTGTGGTAAACATGTTTTATTAATAGTCAGTATACTGTTTAGTATTTGTGTAGTACACCATACTGTTTATATATGATTCTTTCAAGTGTATAAAAAATTTTGATTTTAATGTGTTTGTATTTAAATAAAACATAATATTTCAAATTTACAAGCATGTAACTTTTTTTTTGATTAAACTTGAAAAATTTTAAAAAATTACAATAAACAAGTCATAGTAAATTTAACATTGAAGTGGTTATAACAATTAAAAGGGCATGGAAGGCCTGTCATTTACTTATGAAGCTTCAGCCTTAATCAAGTCGGGTTTTATTAAAAACCAGGCCAGGGGTTTTATAAATAAAAGATTTTGTGAGGGTTTGGATTTTAAGTTGATTAAGAGGTTATTATTCTGTCTACCTAAAATTTCTTCTTCATTTCTTACTTGATTGTACTTAAAAATGAAAAAAAACAAAAACATTTTTATTAAATGTTTCTTTTACTTTTTTTTTTTTAGTTTAGATAAACTTGCCCATTGTTCATTTATAAAGCTATTTTAATTTTTGAAACAATTTTGAATGTAAAAATATTTTTTTTACATAAAACTCACAATGTATTACTGAACTGTAATAACTTTTAGTATACTGCACAACTTTAAGTATTCTGCACATTTTTTAGTATTCTGCACAACTTTTAGTATTCTGCACAAAAGCAATCTTTAATCATAATTAAATTCATTTAAAGTTGAGAATATGATTTTTATTTTTTTATAAATTGACCCTTCAAATATAAATGAGGCCATTTTATTTTTCTTATTTATGTTTGTATTTTTCTATTTGCATCAGTTGTTGTATATCATATGATTGAGTTCAGCTTTTTATCGAAATGAACTTTATTTTTGTGGCTAGCAACTTACTGATTTTCTTGTTGACTTTAAATAAACTTCTCAAAATATTTTTAAGCCTAATGTTTTAAAATATTTGTTTTGATAAATTATTAAATATTTAATTATTCACTGCTAAAATGTTTATTCTGATGTTAGGTATTCACTGGTAAAAATATTATATCAGATGGGTCTTTAATTGGATTATTCAAGGTAATTTAAAAATATTATATCAGATGGCTCTTTGATTGGATTATTCAAAGTAATTTTTTACACATTACAAATTTTTATTTTATGCAAAAGATTATGTCATTTTATTACTAGAGGTTACATTATTTTGTTACAAGTTTTTTAAATGAAGTTATTACTTTTAGTGTGACTTATGGTATGTTCACAACCAACCTGGTATATGATTTTTAATTGTGTAAACTGTTAATTATTGATATTTGTGATATATGAAAAATAATAATTCAAATTCCTTAGCAGCTTAAGATATACCTGGAAAATCAAGGAATTTAAAAATAATCAAGGAAAATTAAGGAAACTTATCTCAATGTTGTAGAAATTTAGAGAAATCTTTGTTATGGGTTTAAAAATTTTCATTAGTTTCTATTATTTTTATTTCAAATTGTAACTGAAAAAACGATTTTAAAAAAAGCTAGAAAATCATACAATTGCTAAACATTTTCCCATTTAGCTATCAATCTTACGCTTGATAAATATCTTATATAGGTGATTGTATTTTCTTAAAATAATATAATTAAACAGTAACTAAAAAAATTTCTCTTTTATCAGTCTAACATTCTTTTTGGTTAAAATAATGTAACTATAGACATTTCTAAAAAATAGTTTTAAATATCAATGTTTCTATTTAAAATTTCTTTTTATCTGACAAATGATTTTTTTCTAAAAGTTTTAATTATTTTTAATTTATTTTTTAGTTTTAAGTTTATAGGTTTTTAAAATAAATTAAAAAATCTTTTTTTTAGATCATTCATTTTTTAGTAAATTTGTTCCTCTGCTTGATGGGGCTACCACAGAAATAAAGGTAAAAAATATTTTTTTTATATTTGTTTTGTATTTATTGGTGAACTTTATTATGTTTAATTATTGACTTTGCTTCAATATGTTTTTCTGATTAATGGAGATATAAAAAAAATAAAGATATTCTTTGGTGACAATTAATTAAAGATCAATTAAATAAGTTAAGGTGACGCTTGCATAGTTATAGAATTGGGATGTCCTATAATACCCATGCTTTAAAGTGTTGAAATTAAAACATTGACATTTATGTTATAGTTATAATAAAAATAACCATAACAGCAAAAGAGATTTTTGCAATCTGATTTATTTCATTATTTTAAGTTTTAGTTCAAGTTTATTATAAGTATATTTGCAATCATCAGAGTTTCTTATTAAAAGTATGCCATGAATGTACTGTTGGAGTCCCCTCTATTTTCCATCACTAGAGTTTTTTATTATAAGTATGCCATGAGTGTAATTTCGGAGTCCCCTCTATTTTCAATCACCAGAAGTTTTTTATTAAAAGTATGTCATAAATGTACTGTTGGAGTCCCCACTATTTGCAGCTATTAAAACAAACTAATTGTGTTTCTTGCATAAATTAAAAAATGTTTCAGATGATGATTTAACTAAACAAATACGATAGTGGTGTAGTGGTAGAGCGCTCGCATTATAAGCGAGAGATTCTTAGTTCGATCACCACAACATCCCTGGTAGTTCTTGTAGTCCCTGGTAGTACTTATTTCTCTGCGCAGCGGCCTTGTTTGTCAAGGTTCGTGTTACAGAGTTATAGAGTTGAGATAGGGTTGTAACCACAATTAAGTAGCCTCCTTGTCTGTAGTGGCCTTCTGGGCCTTGGGGAGGTGAATTTAAAAAAAAACAAAAAAAATGGCTGAAAAAATTTTGTAAAATCTTATTACTTATAAAGTTTTTTAACTTCATCGGTTTTCATAGTTCATGGTTTCATGGTTTTCATTGCTTTTTATAATTCATTATTTATTTTTTTCATCATTAAAAATTTCATGATGGATTATGACATACTTTCCTAAAATGTTATAGTAAGGTTTTTATAAAATAGTTTTTTGTTCTTTTTGACTCCCCCTCTAATTGGTATAATATATAAAGATATATAGTATTTATTTTTTGCGTTACTAAAATTTTTGTAAAATAATAACAAAAACAATGACAGGAATCTCTATATTTCTTATTTTATTGTTCCAATTTTGAACTGTTTTCAAAATTACTATTTCTCAATATTTGTATAATTTCAGGTTTTTTAGGCAATATTAAAAATTTATTTTTAGGGTTATGTACGTGTTGATTTACAAATTTTTACAAAAGGCGATGTTGTAAAGGTAATTTTGTGCCCATTCATAAATTTTCATTAACTTTTTAAATGTTTTTTGTTTTATAAATTTCTATATTCTTTCTACTGTTAAATTTTCAAAATATTTTCTCAAGTCTTTCTAATTTTTATTTAAGGCTTTACAAATATAAATTTCTTTTTCCACATAGAATTTAAAAAAAATTTCTCAGATTTTTAGTTAGTTCCAAAAATAATTTATTAAGAGTTTCTTAGATTTTTAAAGGTTATAATAGAGAATAGTTTAGAATAGAAAGTTACTTAAAAAGCTTAGATAAAAGTTTTTTTATTGTACTTGGTTTTTTTTATTACTAGTATATATAATTTTTAACATTATAAACTTAATTATTATATAGTGATCATTAAAAATCACTAGAATTTTATTTACTATATATTAATTAGTATTTAAATTATTAGGTAAATAGTTATTATTAACTTAAAATGCATTAAATCAGCTTTAAATGATCAATCTTGATCACATTCTCAATTCTTTTATACATTTAATCTTAATCACTTGGTTAATTCTGTGAAATCAATGTCTTAAAAAAATAATTATCTGATATTTCACAGATTTAAACTATGTTTATTTTTTTCTTTTTACTTTTTAGGATCCACCTCCAAGGAAAGATGATTTGGAAATAAATCAGTAACATTTTTTCTTTTATAAGTTTTTATTATTTTTCTATTTCTATTTAAAGTTGTCCAACGAGCAATCTGCATGTCATATTAACAACTAATTTGACAGGGTTTGACACTGATTCAGTGACAAATTGCGTATGTAAATCATGCGATCAGATTTGTGCTTGAAAAGTTTATATTTTTCAAGCAATCAAGATATTATTTAAGAGTCTTGAATTAAGATTATGTGTAAAGTTTATGCGATCAGAATCATTTTAAAATCATACAAATAGGAGTACTCATCATTTTTGTATATTAAAGAGGTTGGAAGATAATAAATATAAAACACTTTAAATATATTTCTATAATATTGCCAAAGAATAGAGAAATAAAATATTATTAAAAGTTGTAACCTTTTTTTTTTTGTTTTGATTTACTAAACCATTTAACAAGACTTAAAAGAAATTTGTTTTTCTCTCTGCTTAAAAATGGTATCTAATGTTCCCATTTTTAAAAATTGGTAATTAATTTGACCCATTTATTGTCTGATCACTATTATTACTTTATTTACTTTATAATATTCATTACAGTCTTCTTACTATTATTAGCTCTTTAATTAAAAAACTTCCAATAACTTATCTTGAGTCTAAAAAATTTTGATCCAGTTATTCTACTGCTGATTTGTCACCTGTAAAATCTTTATCATGTGTTACAATGATGCAGTAAGGGAAGAGAAAAGTATTCTTGACATATCAAAGACATTCAATATAGTCTGGCATGCTGGTTCTTCATAAGCTCTCTTTGTGTGGTGTATCTAGAAAAGTGTTGAATTTTGTCTTTCATATTCCAATATCAAAACTTTCTTTGATCTTGGTGTTACTACAAGGTTCCATCCTTGTTCCATTTTGTTACTTGTCTACATTAATGATCTTCCTTACAATCTTACCTCTAAAGTATTTGCTGATGATACAACCATATATTCCAATCTTGATAAAAAATCATCACTTTTTGATAACTTAGAATAGGCAGCCTTGACTGATCTCTCTTCTGCAACGGCTTGTGATGTTTTGGCTAGTGAATTTTATCTCAAACAAAATGTTGGTTTTCTTTTTAAATCAAAGAGTTGCTACACGCACTGAGACTTTTAATTTTTTGTTTTTTTTAATTCTTATGGAAAAATTGCTTGTTTTTTGATCATATTTATGTTAATGATATTTGTAGATCTGATCATTATTTTTTAATGATATATATAAGTCTGGAAATTATTTGTTAATGTAATTTGTAGATTGGGAAATTTTTTGTTATTAATACTTATGGATCTGGAAATTATTTGTATATGATATTAGTGATTTGTATGATCTGGAAATTATTTATTTTTTTATAAATATTGTAAAACATAAATATAAGCATAAATATATGTGATTTACGTAATTCTGGAAAATATTTGCTATTCATTATTTTATATTTGTTACGATAAAAAATAGTTGTTTTAAATACAATTTATTGTCTTAAATTTCTTAATTATTCTTTTATGATTTTTAAATACACATTATTTAATAATTTTTAACTTTTTTTTTACAGGAATTTAATTCTTCCACCTAAAGTGAATCCATTTCGACCTGTTTATCAATACCAGTTGAAAATATATGCCGCAGATGGATTGCCTCAAAGTATGTTGATAGAATCATTTTTTTTTTTTTTGTTTACCAAAGTTGTTAAAGAAAAATTTGTTTCATAAATGACTTTTTTAAACATAAGCACGATGTAATTTTTCAAACATAAACATAATGGCTTGAATACTTGCAAATTTTAAACTCACTTGAGCCTTCGTAAATAGCGTAATAATCTTTCAAAAAGATTATTACACCACTCCTAAGGGAGTTAATTAATCTTGATTAGACTCATACTGTGTTAAATAAAAATCTAATTGCTGAAATTTTAAAAAACTTACTGTTGGCCCACTTGTTGGCCCTCTTGAAAGTTGGTTGCATTTATATGATGATTTGTTCACTTGTTAATTGGATTTATATGATGAATTGGCTACATTGTCATGAAACAATTATAAAAATAATGTTACAAAATAATGTAAACTTATATTTATAACATTTTAATGTTGTAAATGTAACTATCTTACACAGAAATATATTATAAATTTAACTTTACAAATGCATTTTTTTTTTCTCTTTCAAATCATATCCATATTGAAAGAATATGCCTAATATATAATAGAAATAGTTCATCTCTAAAACTAGTAGCTCATAAAGACAGGGTCAGCTACGCAAAAAGAAAGATGAATAAAATCCAAAGATGGATTTTATTCATATTTCTTTTTGCATAGCTGAATAAGAAAGTTGGATTTTATTCATCTTATATAAGAATAATAAAGATAAGAAAAATAAGAAAGATAAATTTTTTGCATAGCTGACCCTGTCTTTATGAGCTACTAGTTTTAGAGATGAACTATTTCTATTATATTATATGCATATTCTTTCAATATGTGTATGATTGGAAAGAGAAAAAAAAATGCATTTGTAAAGTTAAATTTATAATATATTTCTGTGTAAGATACATTTATAACATTAAAATGTTTTAATGCAACAAAAAAAAAAAGCAATTGTTTTGGCAGTTTCTCCAGATTTAATTAAGGATGAACCAAAAACAAAAGAGCTGTGTTGCAAAAGTAAACAAGACTTGGACTTATTAAGGGAGTTAATTTAAGCAAAGTTAGATGTTTCTTTAAAATCAGAAAAACTTAAGTTACTGACTTTGGTTTTTTAGAGTTGCAACATTAATTATACAAAAAACTATTTTTCTGCTTCCCTAAGAATGATAAAATATGCATAATCATATGTAAATGAAATTATTTTTAATTTAAAATAACTCAGTTTTTGATTTTTTGATAAGTGACTCATTATCAGATAAAATATATTTACAGACAATAAAATATCTATAGAATACAGTGTAACAGCAAGCTTAAGTTTGATATATGCATATATTGCATATTTATATACATACATAATAAAAAATTCCTTTACTAATAATGCTTTTTAAAATATTTTTTTTTTAACATTTTAAGAATTATTTTATTTTAGTGAATGCTAATCTACTGGCAAATGTAAAGAAGGCTTTTAGTAACAAGGTTGGTTTAATAGTTTATATATATGATTATATAGTTTAATGATAATGATTACAATGTCGACGACAAAAATGATGATGATGATGGTTATCATCATCATCATCATCTTTAATAATTTTAATGTTTTAGCTGTCTGATATGGCTGACCCTTTTGTTGAAGTATCATTTGCTGGATTAACAGTGAGTCAAAATACTTTATTTTTTTTACTTTTATGAATTGTTTTTGTAATTTTCAAAAAAATTTTATAGGCAAAAACACCTGTTATAAAGAACACATATCAACCTGAGTTTAATACTTTAATTACATTTACAGAGTTTGTAAGTTTTGATTTTGTTTTAACTACATTTTTGTTAACTTGTTTTTTTTTTATGTCGCCATAGAAAATTTAAAAGTTTCGATCTATTTTTTAACTGCTTAATTAAATTTAAGTTTCTTTTTAAAGGTTTTTTTTAAAAAGCTTTTAAGTTTTGTAAAGTTGGTTAATATATATTGTTAATTGTTTTTAAAAGGATTTGACTGATATTTTGATTAAAATGAATAGTTTTTTATTTTTAAAGCAATTCAATAATTTTTTTAAATTAATTATAATTATAAATTATATTATATATGAAGTTGCATATGTTAATATTATTAATACCTTTATAATAATTGCTACAAACAATTTATATTTTATAAATTGCTTACAAATACAAAGAAAGTCTCAAAATGTCTGAAATGAAATGACATGTAAAACAGTTTTAACTTACTTAGTGGTATTTTCATAAAATTTTGTTTTGCTATATGTTTTCGAGATATGAAAATTTTGTAGTAGTAAAATAACATTGTTAACTATGATGAGTTATATATGTGTGTATACATACATATATATATATATATATATATATATATATATATATATATATATATATATATATATATATATATATATATATATATATATATCATGTGTTACAATGATGCAGTGAGGGAAGATATATATATATATATATATATATATATATATATATATATATATATATATATATATATATCATGTGTTACAATGATGCAGTGAGGGAAGATATATATATATATATATATATATATATATATATATATATATATATATATATATATATATATATATATATATATATATATATATATATCATGTGTTACAATGATGCAGTGAGGGAAGAGAAAAGTATTCTTGACATATCAAAGACATTCATTATAGTCTGGCATGCTGGTTCTTCATAAGCTCTCTTTGTGTGGTGTATCTAGAAAAGTGTTGAATTTTGTCTTTCATATTCCAATATCAAAACTTTCTTTGATCTTGGTGTTACTACAAGGTTCCATCCTTGTTCCATTTTGTTACTTGTCTACATTAATGATCTTCCTTACAATCTTACCTCTAAAGTATTTGCTAATGATGCAACCATATATTTGTAAAAGATAACATATATATACGTATTTATATATATATATATATATATATATATATATATATATATATATATATATATATATATATATATATATATATACATATATATATATATATATATATATATATACATATATATATATATATATATATATATACATATATATATATATATATATATATATATATATATATATATATATATATATATATATATATATATATATATATATATATACATATAAATACATATACAGTATTTCAAAAAAGTCTATCACCCCCTGTTGTTTTTTCAATAAAAACAAAATTTTATATGCTTTAATTTAGATTTTCAACCTCAATTTTTTTTTTATATTGAATTTATTTCAAAAAACATTTTTATAACAAGAAATTAATACTCTTATACTTAAAACAAAAATTATCCACTAAATTAGAAAAAGTGTAAGTCAAAAAAGTGTATCACTCCCTAATCATTTTTTAACTTTTCTGTTGTTTAAATTAGTAAAATTGCAGAAAATAAGCCAAAAACAATCAAATTTGATTGATAGAAGTTATTCTAACTAATTTTTTAGCAAAGTTTGTTTTCTTATTGGGTTCTTAATAAGAAAATTATGGCAAAAAGATATGAAATTCATGAATCAGTAAAAAAACTGATCCTGGGACACAAAAAAAAAAAATGGAAAAGATTATAAAACTATTTCTAAATTAGTCTATGTTAAGCCTAATAGTGTAGGAAATATCATTAGAAAATATAAAAAAGTGGGTACTGTTAAAAATTTGCCAAGAAAAGAACGCCCAGCTAAGACTACCCAACGCATTGATAGAGAAATTATTCGAAAAGTTGAACAAGATTGAGGATTATCTGCACCAAAGCTTGCGAAAGATTTACAAACAGATCATGGTGTAACTGCAAATCCTCAAACTGTTTGCAATCGCTTGAAAAATTGAGGTTTTGTAGGTAGAGTTGCTCCAAAAAAGCCTTTTTTGAGTAAAAAGAATCAAAAGAAAAGATTGGCTTGGGCTAAGAAACATTCAAATTGGACTATTGACCAATGGCAAAGAGTTTTATGGTCCGATGAAACAAAAATATGTTTGTTTGATATCATACGCAAATGGAGAAAAAATGGTGAACGCCTAAATCCTAAATGTATGAGACCAACTGTCAAGCATGGGGGAGGTGACATTAAGCTTTATTATAAAATTTTAATATAATATATACTTCTAACTTATTTCTTCCTCTTATCATAGGTCAAATGATGGTTTGGGGCTCTTTTGCTTGGAGTGGTGTTGGCGAACTCGAATTCATTGACAGAATAATGGCAAAGAGGTTTATACTGACATTCTGAAGCGAAAACTGAGATCAAGCGCCAGAAGTGCTGGTTTATCTTGTAATTTTATCTTTCAACAGGATGGAGATCCTAAACACACATCAAAGTTAGCTACTGAGTGATTAAAGATAAACATTATTAAGATGTTAGATTGGATTCCTCAGTCACCAGACCTAAATTCAATTGAAAATTATGGAATCTTTTTAAAATTAAAGTAGCTGATCAAAAACCATCCAGTTTGTCGCAATTAAAGGCAATTCTCATTGAGGAGTGGGAAAAATTTGACACACAATGGCTTAAAAACTTAGTAGATTCAATGCCTAAAATATGTCTTGCAGTCATCAAGGCAAAAGGCGCACAAATAGACTATTAATTTTATATTAGCAAACTAATTATATAAGGGGTGACTTTTTCTAATTTAGTGGATAGTTTTTGTTTTAAGTATAAGAATATTAATTTCTTGTAATAAAAATGTTTTTTGATATAAATTCAATATTTAAAAAAAAAATTTGGGTCAAAAAACTATATTTAAGCATATAAAAATTTGTTTTTATTGAAAAACCATCAGGGGGTGATATATATATATATATATATATATATATATATATATATATATATATATATATATATATATATATATATATATATATATATATATATTGTTAGTTTTGGTTTTATGAAAGTTATTTTTATTAGTTTCCACCATTGTGCAGAAGAATTAAAATTCAGCTCAAAGATAGGTGAGCTTCATTTTTTCAAATTTACTCCATAAAAGTAAAGCGAAGTTCTTAAAAAATGCTTTGATCCATTTCAGTGATATGACTACCACTGAACTGATAGGTACACACTTCATTGATATGAATGATATTTCAGATAAAGCTGAAAGAAGGAAAGGAGGTATATCTACAAGCAGTTTTAATTTGAAATCATTGTTTTCTTACATAAAATTAATTATATAAAATTTAATTTTTTATATAAAAATATAAATATAATTAATTATATAAAATTTAAGGTTTTATGCCTACATTTGGCCCATCATGGGTCAATTTATATGGTTCTACACGTGATTACTCTGTATCAGAGGAGCATATTGATCTCAATAATGGATTGGTAATATTTTCATTAATTAATATCATGATGCACAACAAATTTAAAAAAAGCTCAAAATAATATTGCAAACCCTAATACTACAAAAAAATAAAAAATAAAATACTGCTAAAATTATAGGGGGAAGGAATATCATACAGAGGAAGAGTTCTTTTATGGATGGATTGCTTTGAAGGAGAACCAGGCGATACTGGTGTTGTTGAAGTTGAAGAATGTGAACCATTACAACCGGTAATAAATATTGATTAATAAATGTTAAAAATCATCATTAGCTTTTAGTGTGATTATTCTTACAGTAGAAAATAAATTTTATATTTTAACTTATTAACACATATTAGTTATATTTTGTGATGAATATTAATACTAAATATATCAGTGTATAAACGATATATAGATATAAAAAGTTTGAACTAAGTTTTTTTTACTAAATATGAATAATGAAAACCTATCAATAAAAATAAAAAGCAAACCTTGTTTTTTTGTTGGCTTTTCATATAAATTATTATATTTTATCCAATTCTAAATTTTAAAAATTGATTACTTTAAAGTTATGTCCTAAAAATTTCTGAAAATATTTAAAACCTGGTGAGGTTTTAAATATTTACTGGGTAAAATATTTAAAGGTAGACAACAAAAAAGTAGGCAAGAAAATTATTTAATAGGTAAGAAAAAAGTATGTGAGATTAATGTTTAATAGATAAAAATAAATCAATGTTTTGGTTTTTAATTTTTTTATATCACATTATTGTGATGATGTGGATCACAGGCTACTAAAAATTTAAAATGGCTGTCATGTATACACATTTAAAGTTTCTTTGTTTGTTTTGAAAAAACAAAATGACTTAAAATGACTTAACTTGCTAATCATTATCAATATGTTGATTGCACCTAATTGTACACTGCTATAAAACCAGCCAAAGTTTTGGAACATTACTCAGATCAAGTAAAAAGGGCTAGTACATTAATTATAGTTGACTTTCCACACAGTTTTTCTATATTTTTTTTTAGGAGAACAATCTACACAGTTTTTTAGTTTTTTTTAGGAGGACAATTCTCACAATTTTTCAGTTTTTTCTAGGAGGACAATCCACACAGTTTTTCAGTTTTTTTTAGGAGGACAATCCATGCAGTTTTTCAGATAAAGAAGGACATTTTTACATATTTTAATTTTCTAAATAAGATAAAGGAAAAAAATAAAATAATTTTTATGCCATAATAAATGTTTCTACATACTCTAATCCAGTAGGTTCTACCTGCTTTAATCCAAACCTTTAGTTAATGCATTTACTGAAGCCTTAACATATGGTCATTTAAGTCTGGTATCATTAATCATGTTTCATGCACAGCTGATGTTTGTATGTATGTTTATATATTCAAATGTGTGTGTTTGTGTGAAATATATATTTAAATGTATGTGTTTGCAGTCTGCGAAATTCAGGTTGGCATTCGGCAATGCTGACGCAAAAGCTGACCTATCTTTGCTTTGGAAGCATACTAAAAGATTTGTGCTTAGAAAATCAGTAGAAAAAGTGTGGCCGAATCTTTTTAAAATGCATCACCAGTTAGGTATCACAAACATCCTACATATAGTGGAAATATCCATTGCAATGCTAACAGAAATGGAAAGGGTTTTTTCATTTTTGAGATGAATACTTTTTAATGATCGCCAAAAAATTTCTAATAAAGGGTTAGAAAGCATTCTCCCTTTGAAATGCGCGATAAGTTTTGATGAAATGTTTTATGATCACGCCATAGAATTATTTTTGAACCAATACCCAAATGGCGAAGTAAGAAATAATAGGCGGATACAGAGCCGTGCTAATGTTAAGAAATCAAAAATACGCCAAAACAAAACAACTTCAGTAATGACTAATTTGCAAACCCTTGTTTCTTCTGACAGTGAGTCTTTTGACCAAGAAAATTTGATTTCTAACATTAACTTAAGCGATATTTCTGATGATGATGGGACAAAAAATTCTGATGATGATTAAATTATGAAAATATGTCAATAAGGCTATAACGATTGCACGGAAACAATGTTTATATATAAGAAAAAATGACTTTATTAACTTTTGTTTTGCCTCCATCAATTTACATATAATACAAGTTCATACTATACTACAATTAAATATTGAAAAACACCACTCCTACTACTGTAGGAGAATTAAATGCTTATTTCCCGTAGAGGTTAAAACAACCGAATGTAATCTGTCTACTCATTTTATTAAAAAATTTTCCGTTTTAAACAAAATCTTAGCCTACAGCACATAAACTAAATTTGTATTTCTAAACAACATTCTTTCTATGAGCAATTTAAAAAACCAATTAAAATGTAATAAATAAACTATGACCATTTTTTTTGGTTAAAAAAACAACTTTAAAACTAAAAAATCACTAATTCATAAATTTGCTATATACTTAATTTACTACACAACATTTAATTGCTACATTCTTTAAAATATTATTGTCTGAAGCTATGCTATTATAAAGCAATCCTTTTATAATCAATTAATCATTACCCCTATCGTAACAGAAAGCAAAAAACCCAATTTTCTATTTGCCAACCTAATGTCAGCTAAGGTCGGCATGGTTGTGCTGACTTGAAATCCTTCAAATTTCTAAGACTGTGTTTGTGTGTTTAATTGTGTGTGTTTGTGTGAGATATTTTAATGTGTGTGTTGGTATGAAATATATATTTAAATGTGTATGCTTTTGTGTTTGTATACTTAAATATGTGTGTTTGTGAAATATATATTTTAAATGTGTATGTTGGTGTGAATAATTTTCATTCTCCTATGTAGCATGTTCTAGTTTATCTACTTACATAATTTTTCTACTTATAATATTTCTATACATATAATATTTCTACTTACAAATAAAAAATTAAATGTTAAGAAATTTAGAGTAAGATTATTAAATGTAAGTGAAGATTGATCTTATATATATATATATATTTTTTTTTTTTTTTTAAATAATGTATTATTTTTGATTATAATTATATAACTGAGATAAAAAAAAGGTTTAATAAAAATGTCACTTGAACAGATTTTGGGCAAACAGAAATTCAATTGTACTAAACATGTTGTGAACAAAATCATTGGCTAACATAAAAATAAAATATAATCACAAAATAAAAATAAAATATAATCACAAAGGTTATTTTTAAGATCTTGTAAGACTCATTGGTTTGTAAGATCAGATTTGCAGTTGGCTTCCTAGGCAAACACTATTTTGCAGGAATTTCTTTTAGTTATCCTTACACCTCTTCAACATTCAATAGGCTGCTGTAGATGTAAACTTGCTGCATTTTACCTGCCATTGATGATGAGTGTTGGATCTTTTTTACTCGATTTTTGCTTGTGCCTCTTTGGTTATGGCTATGCAAATTTTTCTGTTATCTCTTAAAGGTACAGCTCTAAAACTCAGTTTAATTATTCTGAGTACAACTTTAAGTTAATTAGCTCTAAAACTCAGTTTAATTATTCTGACTGCATCAGTTAATTAGTAAGAATGAGGCAATTGTACAGCTTAGCTTCTCTAATTATTAAAGACTTAAAATACTAGAAAAGCATGAAACAAAAAAGTAATAATTGTTGAAATAATTTTATCAATTTAATAAATAATATCAATTTATCAATTAAATAAATAAATTTATTGATTTATCACTGTATTGTTTTATTCCTCTACAAATATTTGTGGTCTTTAAAAATCTTTAACTTTTTATTTGCCAATCTTGCCTTTTGCAAAATTCACTAGAACTACCTGGACTTTGTGAGATTCAACAATACTTTTAAAAATAAGACAACTTTTTAAATTTTATTTAAAAACATTATATAAGACATGTTTCAACTATATATAGTCATTATCAGTTAAAATATATTTGTTACAAAAAGGTAAAAAATATAGTAAATTTAATTTATATTTAAGTGTATAATTATAAAAAACAAATATAATAAAAGCCATAAAATTGATAACAAACTTCCGATATAAACAAAAAGAGTTATCAAAAATTATTTTAACAAATGTCAAATATAACAAAAAAATGGGTAAATTATTTTAAATTGTAAGAGTCATTTTAACATGATTTACTTGTTTATTCATATCAGGTTTTTCCCATCCTATATGAATACTTTCTTTAATTTTTAATTCAATTTGGTCATTGGCATGATCCAAAGTCAAAAAGCATTCATCGCTATAATTAGTAAAACACTTATCTTTTGAGTGAAGATGCTTATAAATAAGAATTTTTATCCCTTCTGTAGCATTCAATCATTCGTGTCTTTAAATAATAATAATAATTATTATTATTATTATTGTTGTTGAGACTTAACGCCATGTTAAATCTGTGACAGCCTTTAACAATAATAATTTTATAATTAACAATATAAACAACAAATAATAGTTATTTATGTTGTTTCTAGAAGTTAAGTTAGTAGTCAACATAATATTAGATAAATTATCTATTTTGCTCTAGAAATTGTTAACTTTTAATGCTTCAATGGTTGACTGTGGCAAAATATTCCATGTCTTTACAATTCGGTTTGTGAAGAAATATTTTCGAATTTGATTTTTGACCTGTTGAGTGTATAAACTGTGTTTAACCTGATTACATCTTGTATTAGCAGCTGGTCTAGACAACAATAATGATTCACAAAATTTAGGTGGATTGTGCCATGAGATATCTTTAATATGATGGAAAAATTTGTAGAATTGAATTGAATCACTACATTTTCTTCTTTCGGTTAGTGTTGTTAAATTCAGTTTGATTAACCTTTCTTTGTATGAAAGGTGTTTAATTTCAGGTATCATCTTAGTTGCACCTCTTTGCACATTTTCAAGTATATCAATGTCATTCTTTAAGAACGGATTCCATACTTGAACAGCAAATTCTAGATGTGGTCTCACATACGCACAGTATAGCTTCTTGAAAGAGTCACAAGTTTTATAATTAAAAGCTTTGGCAATAATACCTACTTTTATTTGCTCTTGAAGATGCTGCTCTGATTTGCATTGTCCATTTTAAGTTGTCTGATATCAAAACTCCTAAATCTCTTTCAATGTTTGTTGTTAATAGTTTAATCTTAATATCATTATCAATCATGTAATAATCAAAGTTTTGATTATGTATACCAAAGTACATTATCTTACATTTTTTCAATATTGAAATCCATGTCCCATTTGTATGCCCATTTTACTAACTTATCAATATCATTTTGTATAACATCACGATCTATTAATGAATTAACCAGTGCAATAAGTTTGTTATCATCGGCATACAATTTTGAAGTATTATTTGCTTGTTCTGGTAAATTGTTTACAAAAATTAAAAATAATAATGGACCTAATACCGATCCTTGAACTACTCCACTCTTAACATTTTGCCATGATGAAGTTATGTCACCCAGGACTACTCTTTGTTGTAGAAATGATTTAATCCAATTTAATAAGTTAGATTTGATGCCATAAGAGGATAACTTTATTAACAGACGTTTATGTGAAACATGGTTAAAGGCTTTTGCAAAATCAGTATATAATACGTCAATTGATTTTCCTACGTTTATGCTGCTTTTATGTCATATCGTTTATATGTTAAAATGTCTAAGTACTCTAAAAGATTAGTTGTACAGCTTCTGTCTTTTCTAAAGCTAT
>NC_088931.1:4262500-4295000 GCF_038396675.1 Hydra vulgaris
AGTTTTTTTAAAAAAAGAAAATTGGATTTAGTATTGGTGATATGTATTTGCAAAAACATGTTCAAACATGGTGGTAAGTTTTTAAAAAAGATGGAGAATGGAGAATTTTATTCAGGAGTTATTTTAATGTTTGTTTAAGTTTATTAAGTTATTTAAGTTAATTAAGTATTATATTTTTTTAAAACTTTTTTTTGTTAAACCTTGAAATAAGTATTTTGGGAAATTGATGGTTGAAGACTCTCTAACATCTCTTTTTTATTTTTAAAATTTGCACTATTATCACATGAGGCATCCATTTCATAAAAAATAAAATTGGTCTCCCCCTATGACGAAAAGCAAAACTATTATAAGTTATCTTTACTTGGTAGAATGTGATATAACCGCACTTGTTTTTGCACAACTACTGAAAGTTGAAAAAAATTTAATTCCTAAACTTATTCACGCACTAAACTCCCTTTTATGTTTAATTTCACAATTACCATAAAAAAGTCTGACAAAGGAGAGGGTATTTGTATTTTAGACAAAACTGACTATGAAGAGAAGATCTCTCTACTTTTATCAGATAAAAACACATATAAACTACTCTCAGAAGATCCAACAAAAAGTATAGCAAGAGATGTTTTCAATCTTATTGACTATATGTTTCTTCATCATATGATTGATAAAAAAACATTGGAGATCCTACATCCAAAAACACCCCTTTGTACACCCCTGTTTTATGGCCTTCCCAAAATTCATAATATAGGCATTCCCTTTAGACCAATTGTTTCTGATTGTGACAGACCAATCGCCAACTTATCGTTCTTTATCACAGAATTTATTCAGCCAGTTGCTGAACAATTCCCAGTATACTTTAAAGACACAACACATTTCCTTGAACTCCTTCAATCTGGTGTACTAGAAACTAACAATTACATCCTTGTCATGGCTGATCTTATATCTTTGTATACAAACATTCCTCACCCCAAAGGTATTGACATTGTGAAATTTTATTTAAAGAGAGCACCGCCATATAACAGACCCATAAAACGCCCACCTATTGCTTTTATTGACATTATATTTGAAACTATCCTAACCCACAGCAACTTTCAATTTTTGACTGATCACTTTTTACATTTAACAGGTACTACCATGGGAACACGTATGGCCCTGCCCTATGCTAATTTATTTATGAGAAAAATTGATGAAAAAATAATTGACCAATTTTCAATTTTTTTTATAAACGATTTATAGATGATTTTTTTTTTTTTTTTCATGGGCCTTCGGAGAAACTAATACAAGTTTTCAAATTTTTGAATGCCATCCACCCCACGATCAAATTTACTTTCAATGATTTACTAATTCTATTAATTTCATGGACCTAACAATTATCGAAAAGCTAGATGGACAGTTAGAAACAACAATATATAAGAAGGCAACAGATACAACAGCACTATTACATTATAATTCATTCCATCTCTCTCATCAAAAAAGCAACTTAGTAATTTTTTTTTTTTTTTTTTGTTAATTCACCTTCCCAAGGCCAATAAGGCCATTACAGAAGAGGGTTATAATTTGTAGTTATAACCCTCTCTCAACTCTATAATTCTGAAACACAAACCTTGACGAACAAGGCCGCTGCGCGGAGAAACAAGTTGAGCACAGTACTACCAGGGGCGTGGTGGGGATCAAACTCAGAACCTCTCGCTTATAAAGCGAGCGCTTTACCATGACACCACTACCGCCACTATAGCCAAGCGTTAAGATACAATAAGATTATATCGAACAATTACAACCTAATAAAAGAGCTAAAACAACTAGCACAAATTTTAGTTATACGAGGTTACCCTATTCAATCTATTAACAAAGGTTTTAAAAAAGCACTACGACATACACAACACAAACTTGTCTCCAACAAATATAAAAAAGAAAGAGAAAAAGAGAGAATTTTACTGATAGTTGCAATATTTGGAAAAGTTGGAAAACTTATCAACAAAATAATAAAAAAGCACTGGAATATTGTTGAACAGGTTACTAATCTTAAAAATATATGGCCAATTCCACCTATTGCGAGTTACAAAAACATTAAATTGATCAAGAAATTTCTAATCTAGTCGGCACATAAAAAAACCTAAATGAAAAATCTATTTTTTCTTTACTAAGTTACAATTCCTAGGTGTTACCATTTACATAATATCATTGGTTTACTTTACATCAATTTTCTAGTTTTATTTATATTTAATTAGTTAGAGTTAAACTTTTTATTGTGCATTTTTTATGGTCTCAAATATACGAAAATAGAGAATATTAAAGAGCGGGAAAACATATTTTAAAATAGAGAAAGTCTCATTTTAAAACATGTTTTCCCGTTCTTTACATTATTTTTGTATTTTGGTATATTTCTTATGTTATTCTATTTAATAAATACCCATTTGACCAAAAATTGTCTGATTTTCTTTTATTGTATTTTTTACTAAAATATTATTTCATAAAAGCTTTACTCTTTGAAATTATGATTTAGTTATGTTTTTACTTATTTGTTGATGTAGTTTTTTTGTATCGCTTTTGTTATGGTCTCAAAAATACGCTCAATTCGGACCATAGAGAAAACTCTACTTTTTGAAATTTCGATTTTTTTATGATCTCAAAGTTACTTTGATTCAGACCATAGAGAAAACTTTACCTCTAAACAATATTTTATCTGCTTTTTAAATCATGCCTTATATCATTTTAATATTACCTGAAAAACTTTTTATTAACTACCCATTTGGCTAAAATTTGTTTAGTCTTATTACAGTATTTATTTTGTCTTAATACAGTATTTTTAATATATTGTTTATCCGCTGGTTTGCATATTACTACTATTATTAGGGAATTTTTGAACTCTATTATCTTATATTCTTTGCTCAGCTTTGTTTTAATTTTCATATGCACAGTTTTCGTCTTTTATTATTATTCAGAAAGTTATATCCTTTACTACAGATTTAAATCTTTACATTTTTGCAGGTAATATATATATATATATTTTTTTTTTTTTCTACTATCATATATTACTTGATTTTTGGTGATGACTTTAAGTTGCGTGGGTTGTTCATTTTCTTACGCTTTAGATTGGTTAACAAAATTTAAATGAAGTATCTATGACGGCGTTAGAGTTTTTTTGAAGACTCTATTGTGTTTCATTTTATTTTAAAAATGATTTTTATAGGGTATACTGCCATTTGATTGTTTTTGGTTTATTTATGCTGGAAGTACCTATTTTTTTAAATGGTTTTAGGGAAAATATATTTTCTGTTTGCATACTTTAGTCATTTTAGTTTTGTTTCTGGCGTTTTTATTAGAATTTTAATTTATTAGTTTTTTCTACCGGTGGTATGGTAAGAGATTTATTTAATTATTTTTATTTATATTGAATAGTAGATCTACATTTTTTATATCATATCACCAAAAAAATATTAGTGTTTTACAAATTTGGGTTGGGCTATTTGTAGTGAGTTCTTTTTTACTGCAGTATGGAATAGGTGTAAATGACGTTTGTCTGGCGGATTAAACTAGTTATTAGTATTGATCCTCATCGAAATGCCAGTATTAATAGACGCGACTCTGAGGAGATGTTTATTACTTAATCACTACACAAATTATGTTTACACATTAGCATTAATGTTTTTTTTTCCATTCTGAGACCTCTGATTGTTATATGCATACTTTATATTTTTGTAATCATTTTTTTGTTTTATTTATTTTTTGTTTGGTGACATTTGTATATTTTCTTTCATATTAGTGTTCATAAAACAATTTATTGTTTATTATTATTGTTAGTACTGTTTAGGCGCATTGTCTGTCTTATTTATTTTTAAATATTCCTCTATAATCTTTATTTTTGTCTTGAATGTCTGGCCAGAATTTGATGATTGGCTGAAGTCAAAAAATGTCATTCAAAGTGGTTATCAATGCAGAGGCTGGGATGGAAACAATTCAAACCAAATACTAGAAAACTTAGATTCCCTTGAAATTAAAATGTTAGAGTTGTTTACATGTTTGATTCTGATTGTTCAGTGTTTAAAAGATTTTCGTAATGTAAAAAATAGTTGTTTTTCTAGCAAGTTACAACCTTGCTTCAAAGAAGCAATAATAAATTTAAAGAGTTCATTTTTTTCTGCACAAGAGGTTGCATTAAATTTAAATAAAAAAATTAACACAACATGGAAAGTTCACATTCTACTGTGTCATGTACAGCCATATCATTGGGGATAGTGCAAATCCGCGTAACTAGCATTGGCTACTATATTTGGATATTAATAATTTTAACAACAAATATCTATTGTTGACATTGTTGACATGAATAATACTCTTTATACTAAAATGAAACCAAACTCTGTTGAAATAAAAAAAAATTTAAATTTTAACCTTTTCCAGTAAAAAAAATGTACTGTAGATACGCGGTCACTATCCCTGACAATATGTGGAATACCATAACCAAGGATTAGGAAACTTTGCTGAACAATGTGGGGAAAGTATTCGTGCAAAGTTTAAACCAACATGGACTAGATTTAAGAGACAAAAAGAGCATCCAGATCATGGCGACACGCTACTATCAGTAGTGGTGGATTTTGGAGCAAAAAGAATTTAATTTTAATTATATTTATGTGTGTATATATATATATATATATATATATATATATATATATATATATATATATATATATATATATATATATATATATATATAAATTAGTAAAAAACACTTATCTAACTTTTTTCTTCAACTTTAAGTTTCACCTTTTAACTTAAAGTTAAAGAAAAAAGTTAGATAAGTGTTTTTTACTAATTTAATTTATTATTGCTCTGTTCTTTAAGAACATTAAGCACTCTATTTGTAAAATACACTAACATAATTTATATATATATATATATATATATATATATATATATATATATATATATATATATTAGGGTGTTTCATATTTTATCAATTTTTGAAATTAAACTCGCGAATCGATTTATAAATTGACCATTTATATGAAAATAAGTTTGAACAAAAAAAAGTATGTTTGTACAATTTTTAGGGTCCCCGCCAGTTCGATTTTGGGCAAAAATGTTGGGTGTTTTAAACGCCTGGCGGGGATTTTAAAATTTATCCTATAAAATTTTTTATTCTTTTAAATAATATATGTTGGATTGGATATTAATTACATAAAAGGAGCATGTTGAAAAAATTAAGATACGCCTCCGAGTTATTAATATTTACAAAAACTTATTTTATAACTCGGTGGCGTATTTTATAACTCGGAGGCGTATTTTATAACTTGGAGGCGTATCTTAATTTTTTGAAAAAAAAGATTACTGCCAAACCCTCAGTCGATGTAGCAGCACTCAGCGAGTCAGGCTATTTGACTGCGAGTCAGGCTATTTGTCAGTCGATGTATGTACCAAAGCCCCCCCCTCCCTTAACTAAACCACCCTACTTTTAGTAGAAAATCAAAAAATTTCTACTAAAAGTAGAAAAAATTTCTACTTTTAATAGAAATTTTTTGATTTTCACTTCTTTTATCAATCCACAGATATAAGTTTGTGTGTACACATATATACATGTAAATGTTATATAAACATATATACATAATATATAAATATGCAAGTATATATTTTTATGCATACATAGGAATATATGTATATTCATGTCTGTGTGTACATTTATTTAAGTATCTAAATAGATGTATATAAATTCATATATTATTTATAGGTGTATAAAGGTATTGATATGAATGTACTGTTACAGATATTTATAACTATGCTGTTGTAGATGTTATTTATGTATGAAATTAAATGCAAACATTTATGCTTATTTTTTTCAGAGTACAGTTTATCTATTTAAAAATTTAAACAATTTGATGTAACACATTAACTAACTAAAATTTAATAATATTTTAAAAAAATGACTTTTAATTTTATAATTGGGCCAAAGACCCCCTCAGGCTTACCCTTTTGCCCCGTTTTTGACCTTTAGAACTTTGTCCAGATTTTAAAAACTTTTCGAAACCTACAGGACAAATACTTTTATGCTCAAAAAGTTTTATATGAGTGCCACGACATAAAACCTGGCAGTCTCTTTGGTTCACAGTGTTAAACCAAATAAACTTTTACAAAACTCATTAAAAAGACTACTTTATAAAGAGTTTTTTTTTAATTATGGACCAAATAAAATGATACATTAAAAAAAAATAGAAATAATCTACTACAGGTTTACATCCAGGTAAAAATAAATCAAGTATTCAGCCCATTAAAAGTTATTTTCCAAATAATATAAGTGGTGATAATGATATGATCCAATAAATAATAAATATATAATGGATAATGAAAGTTTTAAAGCAGTTTCATATTCTTGTTTCTTACATACATATATTATTATTGGTTCTTATTGATTCGACTCACAGTTTAAAATATAATTTTTTCTATTATAATCTTGTCTATTAGCTTTTGGTATATATGACCTACAAGCTGAATGACAGTGAGCCAAAAAGGTTTTATAACAATTGATAATTCATTTTTTCAAAAAGTAATATGTTTTAATATATATCATGTATTTAAAAATAAACTCTCATGTAGTTTAACTAACTATTGTTTACCATTAGAATAATTTTATTTGCAAATTAAATAAAAACTTATCATATAACCAAGTAGTAGTAAATAAATTTATCTGAAACTCTGTTGTCATTATATTTTTTAAACTTAGAATATTAGCCATACATTTGCAGAATTTTGAGTTTGCTGAAACATTTGTTTAAAAAAGAAGTTTCCTAAACAAGTTAAAAAAATTTTTAGTCGCTTTTTATCTTTACTTGATGATTATGGATTTTCTTTAATTTATATATATATATATATATTTCATGTGTTACTACAATCATAAGGCAAGTAGTAAAAAGTTGATTTTGTTTCTATGATTTGTTTAATAGAAGTTACGGTTATATATGTTCTTTAAGTCATTTAGTGATGGAAATTGTTTGGTAGTTAAGGTTAATGTTTAATAATAATTTTTTGTTAGTTAGTTATTGTTTATAATTATAAAACATCTAAGCAATTTGACGGTTTAATATTAAATTTAAAGATTGTTTTAAAATTGTTTAAAATTTTTTCATATATATACACACATACACATACATTCATATACACATATACATGCAAATACATACACATATAAAAATACACACACATAAACGTATCAATATATATATATATATATATATATATATATATATATATATATATATATATATATATATATATATATATATATATATATATATATATGTATATATATATATAAATATATATATATATATATATATATATATACATATATATATATACATATATATATATATATATATATATATATATATATCTGTGTGTATATGTATATAGATATGTATTAGGGTGGCTCATAAAACTATAAATTTTTTGAAAATGTCTGCTGATACCTTTTAAATGTGTTCTATGTAATAAATTAATACTAAATTCATGTTCATTTTATATACCAAATAATATTAAAAACAGGAAAGATTTTGCTAGGAAACACGTGAGCTGGCCTTCTTAAAAATGGTAAAATATTCTTTGGTCAGATGAGACCAAAATTCACTTGTTTGGGTCAGATGCACTGAAAAAATATGTCAGAAGGCCAAAAAGAAAGGAATATGATCCTATATATACTGTCAAAACAGTTAAACATGGTGGTGGAAATATTAAAATATGGGGTATTACTGCAGGATGTTATGCTACCTTTCGCAAAAGAAAACCTACCTTTGATTTGGGTCTGTCAACAAGTTAATGACCCAAAGCATACATCAAAGGTAGTAAAATATTGGTTTCATAACAAGAAAATTTGGATTTTGAAGTGGCCAGCCCAGTCACCAGACATAAATCTGATAGAAAATCTCTGGACACACATTAAAAATGAATTAGGAAAACTTCCTAAGACCAGAAATAAAGTTGAGCATTGGAAAAACATTAAATACATTTGGAAAAACATTTCAATAAGTACATGCCAAAAATTAGTTGATACCATGCCGAAAAGATGTGCAGCGATAATTGTGAATAAAGGGTATAAAACCAAGTATTAATAAACCATAAGCAAATTAAATTTTTACTTATTATTGTTCATTATTTCCAAGAAAATATGTACTTAATTTTAATTTACCTATTTTTTTGCACAGTATATATTTATAAAAATAATCTAATTATATAGGCCAGTAAACAAATTTTGTTTATTTGTTTCCTTACATTAAAAATATTAGTTAATAATTGAATTAATTGTAGAATAACTAATTAAATAAATAAGATTACTATCAAGTACTTATTATGTACGTAAAGTCAAATTATATAACAATGACCTAATATTTAGCACACCACTGTATGTATATGTATATGTATATATATATATATATATATATATATATATATATATATATATATATATATATATATATATATATATATATATATATGTATATGCATATGCATATGCATATGCATATGTATATATATATATATATATATATATATATATATATATATATATATATATATATATATATACAGAGATATATATATAAATACATATATATATGTAAGTGTATATATATGAATAAAGAAAATATCTTTATGTTATCATGTATAATATTATATACTTAAAAGAGTGCTCAATAGATAAACTAGAGCTATATAGTATATATGTTACCATATACCAGGAATTAGCTAAATACTAATATTTAAAATATATTTGTCTAAATGCTAATGTTTAATTTCGGTTCATTTATTTAGCAGTTCCTCAGGTTTTGGATACAATATAATAGCAAATTTCTCATAATGACATTACGAGCACCTTTTGGAAATATTTGAGTGGGAGGGGGGGTACAGACTTGAGAATAGACCATGTTAGTGTTATTTATCTCTAGGGGAACTAATAAATTATTTACATACACAGCTATTGTAATATATTTCATAATGTTAATGTTCATAATACATTTTTGTATCAATTTTAATTTTAATTTTTTTAATATGTTAGTAATACACATTATCACATAAATAAATATTTTAAACAACATTAAACATAACTTTTTTACAACTATTAGCTAACTAAAAACAAATTAATAATATTATTAACCTAACTACTAATCAATTTCCGTCCTGTAACGATCCAAAATACAAATATAAACCATAATGTCCACTAAACAAAATGTAGCAAAATTAAACTTTTACTACTTGCCTGATAATTGTGGTAACACATAAAACTCAGAATTGCAATATTAAATTATATTATAAACCTTAGCATTTAGTTACTTTCTGGTACTGGCGGATAACAGTAACATATATACTATATATTTCTGTAACAGTAACATATATACTATATATTTCTGTAACAGTAACATATATACTATATATTTCTGTAACAGTAACATATATACTATATATTTCTGGCGGATAACAGTAACATATATACTATATATATAAATATATATATGTGTGTGTGTGCTGTACATACATAAGCAAACAAAAGTATATTTAGAGATATAAATATATAGATATTAGTTAAAACATATAGATATTATCTAAATTTTGAAAATATTACATGATCAATGTACAGGGCGCAACAAATCGACAAACGTGTGAACGTCTGTTAAAAAAAAACCAACGTCATGTTGTCTTACTTTTACTTACGCAAACGTTGGCGTTCGCTTAAAATTTTTAAAAACGAACGCATAACTTCATTAATTTTCTTTCCAAATAATTATGCAATTGATAGTTTTTTATTTAATATTAAAAAAATATATTTATAATAAAAAACAATGAGTTGCTAAAATTTAAAATGCATTTTCAACGACTTTAAAAGAAACCATGCTAATACTTTCTTTAATAGCATTACTTTTAGGTTTAATAATTAAGTATGCAACTGAAAAAAGTAATAATGTTTTAGCATGGTTTTTACATGCGCTTACAAAAGCATGTAAAATTTACTTTGTAATTTACATGTAACTTTTACTTATATAATTTAATAGAACATATAAAACTATTATGTTTATTATAGTTTTCATTTTTTACTGTGCGTTTAACAACACCAATTATATGATATATTTTTTATTAAATACTTAATATTATAAATATAATAATATCATATTAAGTATTTAATAATAAATAATTTTATAATAACTTATTAAATACTTATTATTATATTATTATTTTTAAATGTTTTAAATAAAAAATTTTAAAACAACTTTTATTTTATTTTTAGTTCCCTTTTATTTAAATTTCTTCAAGTTTTTTTTTTAAGTAAATAAATTTAACAAACTAAATGGAGAAAAATTCACTATTTTGTATTAATGGATAACAATTTACAGTCATATTGTATATTAGTTATCATTAATTTTACACACTTAGCGAATGCGTGAAAAATTGTTTTGAATTAATAAAAAAGTTTTAAAATTCAATAAGCATCTTTAATAGATCTAATTATTATATATCTTACTAACTAGACTATAAGTTATTTGAAAATAAAACTCCTTTATTATTTAATAAAAAATTATTTAAATAAAAAAAAAATTAAAACTGAAAGTATTGAAAATAAATTAAAAAATCCTATAGAACTGCTTTTTTAAAAAAAAATCCAAAGAAAAGAGCCTTTAGAAAAAAAGGGGGGCATCCCTCCTTCCCCCCTCCCCCAACCTGCGTTGTCGATCCTGTTATTTGACATACCTCTTAAATTAGATGTTCGTCAATAAATAAAGTAACAAACGTCAATGTTTATTTAAAAAAAATGATTTATTGCACCCTCATGTATATGAATATTTTTTAAGTTTGGTTAGAGATGGATTAAATAAACAATTAATTGTTAGAGATAAACTGCATTTGTAGCAAGCTTTGTAATTTTTCAGTAAAAGTTTATTTTCATGGCGGCACTTAGATATAATTTCTGTTTGTTTATTTAGAAGTTCTTTAAGTTTTGGGTATGATATATTTGTAAATTATTTCAGTGTGGTGTCACAGTGTTGATCTAAACACACATTTATAGTTACACACACAGATATATATATATATATATATATATATATATATATATATATATATATATATATATATATATATATATATATATATATATATATATATATATATATATATATATATATATATATATATATATGTACATATATATATAAGTACACAAATTTTCATTTAAATTTGAAATGTTTAGTGCTTGGTATTTCAATATTTAATAATGAATTAAAAGCAATTTCTAACATTTTTTAACTTTGTCTTAAATAAAGCTAAATATTTTTAAAAAAATATTTAAAATTTTTTTCATTTAGGAAGATAACTTGGAAGAACTTGATGAAAGAGTTCGTCTTGAAGTTCCAAAAACCAACATTGCATTGAAAAATGTTATGGGTGATTTAGTTCACCATTGCAGGTAAAAGTGAGTTAATTTTGTGATATACTTAAATGCTTTAATTAAAGTGTTTGTTCATTAGAATTTTATGTATTTTTTTTAAAGCATGTATATTGACCTTGCGGATGGCAAAAGGACTGGTACACATCTTGGTAAAAACAAGTTAGACCAAGAAAGAACTTCAATGACTATTCTAGAAATAGTAAAATTTTATTTGTAAATTTCATATCCATGCAGTGGCATTAATTAGATATTAGGGTGTTTCATATTTTATCAATTTTTGAAATTGAACTCACAAATTGATTTATAAATTGACCATTTATATGAAAATAAGTTTAAGCAAAAAAAATATATAAATTTTAGAGTCCTGGCGGGGACCTTAAGATTTATCCTATAAAATTTTTAATTCTTTTAAATATTATATGATGGATTGAGTATTAATTACATAAAAGAAGCATCTTGAAAAAAATTAGGAAATTATTCTACAGAATCTTCTGAAATTGGTTAAAAAATTTTTTTTTATAACTTTTTATATTTTATAACTTGGAGGCGTATCTTAATTTTTTCAACATGCTCCTTTTATGTAATTAATATTCAATCCAACATATATTATTGAAAAGAATACAAAATTTTATCGGATAAATTTTAAGGTCCTTGTCAGGCGTTTAAAACACCCAACATTTTTGCCCAAAATCAAACTGGTGGGGATCCTAAAATTTATATATATATTTTTCATGTCATCATATGATCATGCAAATACTTTGTGATTTTGAAAACTTGACCACGCCTGATAATATATTTTGAAAGTTTGTATACATTTTAAAAACGGGCTAAAAAAAATCTTAACTTAACTATCAAGAATTAAAAAAAACTTATCGTAAAAGAAGCAAACAAATCTTAATTTATAATAAAAGATATATACTTATATAAATAATAAAATATATATATTATTCATTATTTTTGTAAAAAATCATTAGCAGTGATTTTTACTTTATTTAAATGTGTTTCAATAATATAAAAAATAAGTAAAGATCAAAGTTATTTAATTCAAACGGCTTTCAAAAAAGTTTGTCTTTTTTTTTCTTCTCAACAAAATATTTCTACTTTTTGAGTTAATTAACTTTAATGATTCTTATATAAGGTTTATTAAAGAGACCATCGCTGTTTTAAGTCGTTGCTTATAAAATCAAAATTTTTTTCTATATAAAATTTACTTTTTTTAATTTACTTATAAAAAAAATCTTTTATAATTAAATAATATAAATAAAAATTTATACAACTTTCAATGACACTTTACTTAGAATCATTAGCTGCTTAAATTAAAAGCGTTTTGCTAATAAAAAAATACATATCAGCCTCTATATATATATCAGCGTGGAAAATAAGAAATCGAAGGCAAACTAATCGAAGGTCAATTTGACCAGCTAACTCATGGAATCAACAGTCAGTTGTTTTTTTTTGTACGGTCAAAATTTTCAATTTTTTTCTTAGCTTCAAGGCTTCAAGCAACCACTAATTACAGTTGAAAATTACTGGAAGAGAAAAGATGATTGTAGAGCAAGATAACAATTGACAGACAACTTAAAAGATTGCAAATTATATGAATCAGGAAAGCAAGATGTAGGAAGCGAGTTCCAAAGAACTGATGTTCAAGGAAAAAAACTAGACGAATATAAGTTTTTGGAGCACTTAAGAACAGTCACAGAAAAAGGATGAGACTTAATTGAATGACGAGTGATACGAGAATGAATTTTAGTAGATGGCACAAGAGACGCTAACTCTTTAGAGCAGTGCCCATTATAGTATTTGTAGAAAATGTGATAATGGTTGGAGGTTGGCTGCAAGAGCAGGTTCAACTATGTTTACAATGCTTTTTTGCACCTTGTCTAAGAGAGAAAAGGCATCATTAGAAGATCCGCCCCAGATATGGCAACAGTATTCCATACAAGGCCGGATTTGAGATTTATAGAGATAGAGAATAGAATCCTGAGTAAGAAAGTGTTGAGCTCAATAAAGAGATACAACCTTAGCAGATGCTAATTTTGCAACGGATTTGATATATGAAAGAAAGATCAGAAGTAAGAGTCCTAGAAGATGAAGTCTTGATGATAGTACATTACCATTCATAAATATAGGAAGATCTAAATTACTGCGATAACGATTGACTGAAAAAATTGAGTTTTATCTGAATTAAAGTGAGATCTATTTCAAGCTCAAATGCCCCCTCCAAGCAATCAGAGAGTGTTGGCTTCTTATCACGACAAGAATAAATGATAGTATCATAACCAAACAATGTCACTTTAGATGTGAGAATATCTGGAAGATCTGGAAAAGTCCTGGAATTTTATAGGTCCTAGAAAAGTTTTGGAAAAACACCCCATTTTACAAAAAATCCTGGAAATCCTGGAACTTTTTTTTATAGAGTTCAATATTCCGTTTTCTTGTTTGTATCTTTTACAAAATCTTTAATTTGATTATGTATTTTCTGGAATGATGAAAATATTTTAATTAATTTTACTATCTGTATTATTAATTCTATTAATTATTTAGAAAATAAAATATGCAAGTATATATAACAATTAATACATAATATAACTAACATAATGCCCAAGTCAAAAAACTGTTGTTTCCAAACAGAATGGCTATACAATAAAAAGTATTCTTCTTGGGTAAAATTTTGTTTTTTAAATTCAAAGAAAGCAAGATGTCGTTGGTGTTAAACAGATAATAATATTTCTAACATGGGAGTATCTGTTTTGGATTCTCATGCAATTGGTAAGAAGCATAAAGAGCATGCAAGGACACTTAATGCAGCTGATATATTCTTTACTGGTAGTTTTTTAGTTATTTGATTTGATTTTTTTCTTTTTCTTTTTAAAAATGTTTTTGAATTTTGGAATGCGTGGAGCAAATTGATTAGCTGTGCACATTACCGAATATTATTATTATTTTTTTACACATTTCATTCCTAGATTTTACTACAGAAATATCTGGCAATAAAGCAGCATTTGTTAACTTACAAGAATATTTTCCTAATTCAAACAACGTTTTAAATGACAAACTGGCACAACCTACTATAAAGGATCTTCAATCTCCAACTCTGGTTACCAAGGCAGAAATAAGATGGACCTTAAATGTTGTAATATCACATTTTTCTTTAAGATTGTGCTTAAATTTAAATGAAATATTTAAATCTATGTTCTCTGATAGTACAATAGCATCAAACTTTGCATTAAGCAAAACAAAATGTGGCTACCTCATAAATTTTGGTTTAGCACCTTACCATTGAGAGCAATTTATATCTGAAGTCAGAGCATCACCCATCTTTGTTTTGTTATATGATGAGAGTATGAATGTAATCTTTAAAAATGAACAAATAGACTGTGGAGTTACATACTGGGATTCAAATTCTGGTGTTGTAAAAGCTAGATATATTGATTCTAAATCCCTCAGACGCCCTAATTCACAGATTTTGTTTCATAAACTCATTGAGGCAACAGAGATGTTTGATCTTGGAAAACTAATTCAAGTATCAATGGATGGTCCTAATGTTAATTGGGAGGTTCTAAAAATGTTAGATGAACATAGACAGAAAAAAAATTATTCTGATATAGTTAATATGGGCAGTTGCAGTTTGCACATTGTTCTTGGTGCCCTACAGACAGCAATAAAATTCCCAAAAGTGGGAAAATATTTTGTGCAATTTATAATCTTTTCAAAGAGTCATCAGCTAAAATAGATGAATATATTAGAGGTTGCAAAACTGATCTGCTTACTTTGCCATAAGTATGCATATTTAAGCAGAAAAAAGTATAATAATAAATTTTCTTATCTTTTATATTTACATATAAGTTAATAGCATTTCAGCATTTATATTTTTGGATTTTATTGTTTCACAGTTTCTGCCCAACTTGCTCGGTAGAAGATGAAGGTGTGGCTTCTAAAGGCATTATTGTATAGCCAAACATGGTTAAAATTATAAAATTGGGAATCACAATGCAAAAGCAGACATCCTAAAAATAAAAGCTATGAAGTTCTGGTAGATCATCATCTTCACAATTAAAAAAATTGAAAGTATTTCTAGTTCTATTTCAAACAGACAGACCTATAGCTGCATTTTTATCTAACAGTTTAGAAAGCATGTTGCGAAGTTGGATGAAAATGATTCTCAAACCACACATTTTAAATAAAGCTGCAACTGCATATAGTTTAATAAAGATTGAAGTAGGTAAATCAAACAACCAACTAGATGTAAACAAAATTGAATTCAGAACAGCACTAAAACAGATGCTAAGTTCTCTTTATTGTAAACCAGAAGAGAAGTTAGAGTTTATAATGGAATGTAAGCAGATTATCATAGTGTTATTGCAAAAATTACAAGAAAGATGCCCATTGAAATATTCTTTAGTGAGGAATGCTTCATCTTTGTCTCCAAATGAAATGGTTTAAAACAAGGAAATATCCACTGTTAAATTCAAGGTTCTAGCTGAGAGATTGAGTGCATTAAAATGGCTTTCAACCAATGATGCAGATGATGCAAAACAACAATATGATGAATTTGTTAGTGCAGAAGATGTTCGATTTAATGAAAAGTTTGAGTCTTTTAACAAGTTAACTGATTCTGTTGATAAATTTCTTCCTGTCTATTTACACAAAACTCTGAAGTATTCAGCATTGTGGAAAGTCTGTGCTATCATTTTTGTGTTATCTCATGGCCAATCTGCGATAGAACAAAGATTCAGTGTCAACAAACTGTTGTTGGTCAAAAATCTGCAAGAGAGATATTATTTCTCAAAGAATAGTTTATGATCACATCAGTTCTCATGACATGTTAATTGGGAGGTTCTTAAAATGTTAGATGAACATAGACAGGAAAAATATTATTCTGTTATTCATCAGTAGAGCTCCCCAGCGATCTTTTAAAAAGTTGTAAGCTAGCATACTATCGTTACAATGCAATATTGAAAGAAAACAAGGATCAGTTAAAGGTAGATGAAGTAAGCAGGAAATATCCATTGATTGATGGAGATGTTTTCGTTATTAAAAAACAGAAAGAAAGTGTTAGAAAGAGCATTGAAATTCTCAAATCTGATGCTGACAAGTTAAGCATTGAAGCAGAAGCAAAGAGAGACTTCACTGTCCTTGCAAATGCAAATTCTTTTAGAAACTTTTGGAAATTTTAGAAAAAGAACAAACAATTTAAGACCTTGATCTTTCATTAAAAAAACTGAAGCAATCCAATAAGATTCTTCTTTCGTTCTAAGACAATATATTTTGCATTTACTGGTCCATTCTATTGTCAAGAAAAAATCAATATATCCTTAAATAACCCAAAATTTCCTTGAAAAATCCTGGATATATCCTGGAATTTTAAATTTACTTTTAGCTGGCCACCATGTATATATACACCCTTGGAATAAGAAAAAATGAGGTCAGCAATAAATTGCCGACCTCAAACTGTTAGAGATTGCCATCAGGTTGGCAAAAAAAGTTTGACAAAAAGGGTTATCCATAAAGTATAAAAATGAGGTCTGCAATTATAATATATATATATATATATATATATATATATATATATATATATATATATATATATATATATATATATATATATATATATATATATATATATATATATATACATATATATCAGGGCTCAAAGTTAGTAATCAGGCATTAGACATTTTCCGACAAAAACTTCAGATTTTCTGATCAATTTACAAACTCATTAGACATTTTGACCAATGTGATTTTGAATTGTTTAAAATAAAAAACTCTAATCGTTGATTGGAAAGTTGATAAACTAAAACTGAATGTAACATATAAAACTTATAAAATTGGCAAAGAACAAATAACCAATTACAAAGAGCACAGAAATATTAAAGTTTGAGAAAATGCATGGTGTTGAGGTGGAAAACTTAATTTATAGCTTTTTTCGGTGAAGATATAAAAGAGAAATTATTTAATTTATTAAAATCTAAATATTTTAGGATCTTATGCGGTGGATCAACTGATAGTTCAAAATTAGAGGATAAAGTTACCACCCGACTTTTCCTGACTTATTTCAACCCTAAACCTGTGAGAAACGATGAAGTTCAAGTAAAAGCTATATTCATATGCATTACAACTTTTAAAAATGCTACTGGTGTATTGGACGTGATTGTAAATTGTTACAACAGTTTATCTAACAAATTTGGAACAGTTTATCTAACAAATTTGGATTGTGTTTGAAATAATGTTATAGGTTTTACTTTTGACTGTGCTTCTGATAAATGAAAAAATAATCAAAGTGTTTAAGTTGTTTTTCAGAAAAAGTCTGTGTAAAAAATAGAAAAAGTATATATTTATACAAATATATACTTTTTTTATTTTATATATATATATATATATATATAGTCTTCTCCATTTGAAATTTATTGCCAGCGCATTATATATATATATATAATATTTTTAACAAAAAAGTCAAATAGTATCAAAAATGAAGTCACTAGCAAACATCATTCACTTTTTTTATTTTGCTTTTATAAATGTAGTCCATTTTTGGTACTATTTGACTTTTTTAAAAAAGCAATTTTGTAAGTCCAAGTAAATACATAATAGCCCAAGTTATATATAAATAGTTTTACATCAGGAATGTAGAGTTCCAAAAAGGACTCCAGATTTGAATGTCAAAAAGTTATTAACTTTTCCTGGATTTTAGTATCCAGGAGCTCCAAAAATTTGAAGAGGTTTACTACTTTAGGGAAAAAATAATACTTTTAGTTTAGAGGAACATTCAGTTTTGAACTTGGACTCTTTATGTATAATGGTGGCAATGAATCAAAGACTCCGTGCTTAAAATTTTTTTTTTCTTTTTACAGATCATAAATTACACAACCTGTTTTAGAGGTTGAAAAGTTACAAGTTGTTAAAAAGTGCAAAAGTAGCAACCAAAGTAATATCAAATACAATCATTATAATATCTTTAATCATAATGAATAATACATTATTTATAATCATAATAGCAGGTAATATGTTAATAAACCATTAAAAGAAATCAATAAAAGAAAAATAGAATTTAAATGTTTTTTATACTTATTGAAAACAATTGACAGAAAAAAAATACCCAGCAAAAAAAAAATTGTAAGTATATTTTAAATGTATTTTTACACACAAGAGAGTAAAAGAAAATATCCTAAATCCAATTAATGATGTATTTTGTGAAAAAGAAAAACTAGTAAAATAAATTGCATAAAAACCAACATTTTCATAATAATATTTTTATTTACTTATAATATTGTTCATAATAAATGAAGAATATTGTAAGAAAATAATAAATTACAAGCAACAATAAAATGAAAACATGACTTTTATTTATAATAATAATTTAAAAGCTACTTTAGTTCACCAATTGCATTTTTTTTTTTTTTTTTTTGTTTTCTATTAAAAATAAGATCATTACTTTAGAAGTTACTGTAGTGTGAATAATAGTTCAATAGTAAATATCTTTTATCTAGAAAAATATTTCACTTCAAGCAGCAGATATTGCACTTTGTTGCATATCTTCAGAAAATATCAAAGCTCAAGTTGAAAGAGCACACTCATTAATGCGTCTCATGCGTAAAATTGTAAGAGAGGTATGTTCTTATCTAACTCAAAGATTTTTATACTTTAATTAAAAAAATGTTTTTAATACTTCTATAAAAAAAAAGATTTTCATAGTAATGTTCTAGATTAGGTAGCCAGAATTAAAAATATATTTTTACTTAGATTTTAGATTTTTAGCTGAGATTTTTTGCTTTATTTTTATTATTTTAGCCGCAACATGGACTTCCTGATGTATTTGTGTGGATGATACGGAGTGGCAAGCGAGTTGCTTATACTAGAATACCTGCAGAAGACATTTTGTATTCAAAAGTGGATGCTGAAAAAGGAAGAAGTTGTGGAAGAGTGCAAACAATATTTTTAAGGGTATTTTTAAATTTTGTATTAAAGATTTGATAATGTAAAATAGTGTCAAATTATTAAAAAATAATACAATAACTTTAAATTTTACGCTTTTGGATATTATTTTTCTCCATGTCAATGTAAAGTATTCAGGTAGAGCTATTAGAATTGATTAAAAAATTTGATTTTTAACAATTAAAAACAGTTTAAAACAATTAAAGAATTTAAAAAAAGCATAGAAGAAATGAGACAAAAATAGAGATTAATAATTGTTGGTTTTATTTGTTATTCTATCATTACTGTTTATACTTTTATAAGTTTTAGAAGTTATTTTTGTTTGTTTGATATTGCAAAAGTTCAATTTTAACTAAGGTAGATATTCAATTTTAAAAAATTATGTATGTAATAATATGTATGTCACTACATAGTCTAATAACTTGTTATGACATAAAGATGTAATACATGTAATGTCATTTATATAAAAAAAAAAATTCTTAATGTTTGTTAAAGCTTCCTGGAAAAATGGGTCATGGTGAAAATGGATGGGCGATTCAAGCAAAGATTGAGGTTCGATTTTGGTTAGGGTTGCTGAAACATAAAACAGATTATTTGAAAGATGCTCCTCCAGGTTTTGAACAAGTATATATTTTTATAAACTGATAGACTTTTTAAAAGTATTTATTTTGATCAGAAAAAATAAATCATTTCCAATATACTTTTGTCAAATTTTATATTTATGAATGACATTTAATTTTTTTTTTTTTTTTTTTAATCATAAGGAAGACGATTTGTTATCAGTATTAGCAACACCTCCTTCTTACCTAAGATATACAAGTATGTTTTTTTATTTTTATCTGTGTGCGTGTCTGTGTGCTGTTATTTGTATATAAATAAAATTCAAACAAAAACAAGGTAATTTAAATTAGATATCTTTTCCTTATATGAGTGCATTATTGTGGTGGAAGACAAAATGGTTCTTTTTGTACTGTCTTTTTGATCAGACTGAGCCAGGCGTAGGCGTTGCTGTTGATGTTGAACTGCCACTTGCTGATTTTGGCCATTGTTGTTGTTCATGTGCGTTAAACTAATAACAAATACATTTGAAATAATTCCGCTTCCGTCTTACCACACACACCACATAGCTTTTTTACAGTGGACATGTATTCTTTTGGGGGAAACATAACATAAACATTAAGAAAATTGAGTACTCTAATTTGTAGAATCAGTTAACTCGAACTTTTTTAATCTTAAACTGTTTTATTTGGTCACTTGAAATAGTCTAATTAATTACTATTAAAAATCTCTGGTATTGTCGAACCTCGGTTAACTCGATCCTTGTTTCGGATAAGTCTAACCATTATTTTGTCTTCTTTCAGCAAAATACTTCAGTTAACTCAAATTATATATATATATATATATATATATATATATATATATATATATATATATATATATATATATATATATATATATATATATATATATATATATATATATATATATATTTGTTAATTCACTTCCCCAAGGCCCAGATGGCCACTACAGACGAGGAGTCTACTTTAATTGTGGTTATAACCCTCTCTCAACTCTATAACTCCGAAACACGAATCTTGTTGAACAAGGACTCTGCGCGGAGAAACAAGTTGAGCGCGGTACTACCAGGGAACATCCAAAAATGGTAAAATACCATTTTGTTCATGTTCACATGTAAATTTGATATTAGGACGTTTAGAATTAAAATACTCTAGAAAAATAGTACTATCGGTTTTTGAGTAAAATGAGGCAAAAATATCATCTACATATCTTTTATAAAATAAAGGTTTATTCCCGTTAAATTCATTTAAATAATTACTTTCTAATTTCCCCATAAATAAATTGGTTGAAACAGGAGCAAGTGGATACCCCTTAGCTACACCATCAGTTTGATCATAATATTTACCACAAAACAAAAAATGAGAACTACAGGTTGCAAACCTAAATAGTTTTTTTAAATTCGCATTAGAAATTTTAAGTTCAAGATTTTTATTTTTATATCGATATTTTAGAAACTGCTAATTCAATGGTCTCTTCCAATAGAATATTAGTGAATAAACTTTCAACATCAAAAGAAATTAAATAATTATTACTGAAATTGTGTAATTTAAATTCTTCAATAAAAATAAAGGAATCTTTTGGTGAATACTTTAGTTCAATACACAGTTTGACTCCAGAAAATTAAGCTCCAGAGTCTTCTAGAGAATCTTTAACAGTGTCTATAATGAGGGAAAATCTGTTATTTTACCTTTCTTGCATGTTTCAGATTTTGTTACCTCGCCTAAAGACAAAGCTGAATTGTTTGCAAAGAACTTTTCATCAATCATAACTCTTGATTCCACTAATCACATTCTACCTGATATAGCTGACAAACAGGTTGATCCATTGCTTGACATTTGTTTCAATCCAGCTACTGGATCTAAAGTGATTTCCTGCTTAGACTCTTCTACAGCTTGTGATCTGGATAACATACCTGTTATAGTCTTTCAGAAGTGTTCTCAAGAGCTGCTATCTATGCTTTCAAAACTATTTAACAAGTGCTTATCAGAGTCTTGTTTTCCAGCCTTCTGGAAAGTGGCATCTGTTATCCCTATTATCAAAAATTTTGGAGAGTAATCTGGCTCATCTAACTACCGTCCCCATAGTCTTCTTCACTATCATAAGCAAGGTTTTTTAGTCTTTAATTAATGAACACTTAATCTCTTATTTTGAATCTAATAACTTACTTTCTGATCATCAATTTAATTTTTGATCTTCTTGTTCTACTGCTAATTTATTAACAATAATAGTCAATAGGTTTTATCTTGCATTAGATAAATGTGGAAAAGTTAAGGCTTTCCCTCCTGACATTTTTGAAGCATTTGATAAAGTTTAGCATGCTGGTCTTGGAAATGTTATACTTTTATCAAAGTATGATTAGCAAATGATATAAGTTAAGACTAAATGCTAAAATACCAAATCTAATTCTATGTTTTATCACCTCACTAATACTTTCCTGACAAAAATAAATATGTTAAAACATTCAACATTTTGGTGTTAGCGTTGGCCTATTGATATTTCAAGGGGCTTGCTTTCTTTTTCTTCATTTAATTTTTATAAGTGAAATTAAGAGTTTAAATTATTAATTCACTATCTCTATATATTATTATTAGTTATTAATATTGTATTAATTTTTTTAGAAACAATAAATAATTATATTGTTTTAAGAAAAATGCTTACTTTTTTTTTGAGGACATTATATATTGTATTATACTTAAATCTCTTGCTTTTCATGTTTTAATGTTTTGATATATATATATTAAGCAATTTTTTTTTTTAGAAATGATAATAAATAACAATAACAAAATATCTATGACTTGCAATTATTGTAATACAATGAAAATAATTTATGTACTGTAATTTATCTTAAAAATCAAACATTCGTTATTCTTTATTATTTTCTTTTTTAATATGAAAAAAGCGTATGGATTAGCGTATTAGGTCTGCAAAAAGAATATATTTGTATAAATATATACACACACTTATAACAAATAATACAGGTACCGAAAAAAGTTTAGAACCACTTAACAATTTGGCATAATTTCATTATTTTTTTAATGTATGAATCTAATATTGAACTTTGATGTTCTTCATCAAAATTGAAGTTCTTCCTTGGCCTGGAAATAGTTCGGATCTTAATCCGATTGTAAATTTGTGGAAATGCATCAAAGATAATTTTGATAGAACCTATGTACATCTACAGAATCCTTGAAGGATGAAACCAGATGAGTTTGGTGTCTGGAAGCTAATAAAGATCATTGTTCAAAGTTGGTTGAAAATATGCCTAGAAGACTTCATCTGGTGATTAAAAACAAAGGATATCCATGTAAATATTGATATAAATATTTACATCGCTTTGTTTAAATGTATTTATTAAATGTTTAAAATGTATTTATTTTCATTTGAATTCAATACATTTGTGTGTGTTTGTTTATTGATCGCTTAATGTGTATGCAATTCAATGCGGTGTAAATTCTTTTAGGTTTTTTATTAAAGCATGTCATATATATATATATATATATATATATATATATATATATATATATATATATATATATATATATATATATATATATATATATATATATATATATATATATGAAAAATTGTTAAGTGGTTCTAAATAATTGCAAAATTGTTAAGTGGTTCTAAACTTTTTTCGGTACCTGTATGCCAAAATGACCTCCATTACTTTTCAAAGTTGTTTGTGTGTGACCTTTATTTATATTTCAATGGAATTAACCCTTTAACATTAGGGTGGTTCAAAAAACAACTTTTTTTAAAATAGTCTGCTTAACTAAATGTGTTCTATATAATACATAAACACTAGGTTTGCAATTTTTTTGAATAAAAAATATTTTTAGGGGTGCCTCAAGACCCTTAAAAATTTGACAGTTCCCTAATATTTTGAAAAAAAAAAAGTTTTTCTAAAGTATGTCAACCTGGTACTCAAAAGAAGCGAAATTATATAAAAAGTTCAAAAATAATAATCAATTTACATAAAAATATTTTCAGATGCCGCCTAAAAACTATTGTTTTTAAGATGAAAATAAAAAAAGTCAATATTTTTAAGTTTTTTTAAAATAATTTTTTTAAACATGTTATTATAAGTGAAATTAAGTAAATGTGTTCTATATAATACAAACTAAATAATAAATGAACTAAATGTGTTCTATATAATACAAAAACACTAGGTTTAAAATTTTTTTATTCAAAAAAATTTTAAACCTAGTGTTTTTGTATTATATAGAACACATTTAGTGAAGTGCAGCAGACTATTTTAAAAAAAGTTGTTTTTTGAACCACCCTAGTGAACATTTGTCATTAATAGACAAATGTTCACCCACTCATGCTACAGGAAATGACTTTTGAGAAAAAAAATCAAAAATCATCACCCTAGTATGTACTAAAGCTCTGCAATAGTCTATTTCAGCATGTCATCAATAATTTTTCATGCACTGCAAAACTCATGCACACACAATTTTTTAGACAAATAAATTTTAAAGAATTACTATAATCAATTTTTTAAATTTAATAGTGATAAACGTATTTTAAAAACAATACATGTTTGCACTAAGTATCATGTTGCCTTCATTTAAGTTTTTATATGATAAACATGATTATGCCAACATTTTATTTTAGCCCTTAACCTTTTTTTTTTTTTTAGTTTAAAATTTTTTAACTGTATTTTACGTTATTTATTTAGTGACACTATAAAAATAATTTTATTTTAAACTAAATATTAAGTAAAAATATTTTTGGCATAATTACTTAATACTAATAATTTAAGCATAAATATATTAACATAATTACTTAATACTAATAATTCAACTATAAATATTATTAACATAATTGCTTAATACTAATAATTTAAGTATAAATATTATTAGCATAAAAACTTAATACTAATAGATAAAAAATTGGTCTTGATAATCTAATAAATTAAAAAATTGGTCGTAATAATTCTAATAGTATACATATATGCGTGCGTATGTATACACACAAATAAATATACACACATATTTATTTGTGTGTATACATACACACACATATGTATGTGTATATATACATACAAATAAATATATGTGTGTATATACATACACACATTCATATATATACATTTATTTATTTCAGCATATCATTTATTTTCTTTATAGAAAAACAGAAGTTTGTTGTTCGTGCTCATTTGTATCAAGCAAGAAGTTTAATTGGAAGTGATGATAGTGGTCTCTCGGGTAGGGTTTTTTGTTTTGTTTTTTAGCTATCATTTTTTTCATACTATCATTCATCCATTGATTATATATCTAAAGTAAAATAATTTTTACTTTATTATTGTAAACACATTGTTACATTTGCATTTTATATAAAAACTAAAATCTTAATTACTATTATACTATTTTTAAACTTTTTAGTATCTTAATTATTCACATAATTAAAATAATTAATATTTAATTTAATCACATAGATTATTTAACTCTGAATTTTTATAACACAATTAGCAATAGAATTTTTTCTTTATAAGGAAAAAAAACTGAGTTTCCAATTGTCCTTTTGAACAAGAAAAATAATTATGTGAGTATAAAGGAAAAATTTTCCGTAGCAAAACTAAGCATTATTGCATGATTATTTTTCATTTACTGTTTTCATAGAAAAAAGAATGAGTGGAAAATGACTTTTAGATTTTAATAGTAGAGTTCAATAATATAATTTTCATTTATTAAGCACCTTTTTTACTTAATTTACTGCCATTTTTTTTTTTTTTTAATACATTAATAATTAAGTTGTTTTGAATTATCTATATCATTAATCATACAAAAACAAATACAAATTCGTTTCAAGTTTGAAATTCAAAAAAACTTTTTAAGACTAAATTTAAGAAAGTAATTCTCTCAAAAAAAATGCAGAATGATTGCACATTGAAATATTAAAATAAGTTTATGAAAGAGCTAAAATTAAAAACTTTTTTATAAAATGTTATTTAGTAATAATATTCTTTCAAAAACATTAAAAAATATTTTTTAAACTCCCTAAATTTGTTCTATATTATTATTCGATGTTGGCTGTTGTAAATATATAGTATAAATAACTTAAAAGTAGTACTCCCAAGGTCATGGTTTTAAACCTTTTGAGCAAAAATTAAATGCAAGTTTTGTGATGTTTTTTTGTTTATCTAGATGTATTTTGTCGATGCATTGTAACATATAAGTTTAAACAGACATATGTTGTATGGGAGACACGCAGCCCAACATGGGATATGATGCTTAAATTTGATGACATTGAGCTATGGGGAGAAATTGAAGAGTTTGCAGTAAATCCTCCGATTATTGTTCTTGAATTATTTGATCAAGATTTTGGAGTGAGAAATTTTTTTAATTTTATTTTCAAGTGTATCATGCATATTTAAATTTTAACTTTAGTTTAATAATTGTGTGTGCATGCTTATATTGACATCAAGCTGGGTAATATAGGTAATGTATAAAATTATTCAAAGATATTATTATACTTTGAAATTTTACACATTTTTAAAAAAAATTTTAAGAGATTAAAGAGTAGAAGAATTTCAGAGAATTTTTAGAAAACTGTTTACAAAATATAATAGTTTTTTTTTTGTTTATTTTAAAAATTTGTAAAAATGCAAAAAAATCTTTAGTTGATAAAATTTTCAATTTTTAAGGGCCTTCAGTTTTTAAAAAGTCCAAAATCAGAAGTCCAAAAACTCCAATAAAAGTTTATAAATTTTTAGAAGAATAATGATATAATCTAAATCTATGCAAGCCTGCTTTAAATGATATTCTGCCTAGTCTTGTATCTGATAAATGTGAGCGATTACAAGGTTTCATAAATTCTAACTACAACAGCACAGACAGATGGTATTAAAAATGTATTTAAGTTTCCACTATCTTTCAGTTGCAGAATGAATATAAGTGTAATTTTTTCAGTTGCAGAAGTATAAATGTAAATGCAGTTTGTTTAGATTAAGTTCCCATTGTTGTTTCCATCATTGTTGTTTCCATCATTGTTGTTTCCATCATTGTTGTTTCCATTATTGTTGTTTCCATCATTGTTGTTTCCATCATTGTTGTTTCCATCATTGTTGTTTCCATCATTGTTGTTTCCATCATTGTTGTTTCCATCATTGTTGTTTCCATCATTGTTGTTTCCATCATTGTTGTTTCCATCATTGTTGTTTCCATCATTGTTGTTTCCATCATTGTTGTTTCCATCATTGTTGTTTCCATCATTGTTGTTTCCATCATTGTTGTTTCTGATGAAGAAGTGGTAGAAAAGCTTCTAAAAACAAATTTTTTAATCAAACACTTTTCATTGAATAACCTAGATCAAGATTGCATAATCAATTCCCAGATCAGGATTAAAATCATCCTGATCACTCTGGTAACATTTAATCTTGTACAAAGTTTCTCATTTCCTGTTACTTTTTTTTATTTTTATTGCGAAAGCTAGGAGAAGTTAACTCCAGCTATAAATTTCTTGGTTAAGTTTAAACTTATTCAATTTTATAAATTTAAAGTACACTTTTGTGTATTATCTAGACCTTTATATTTTCTCTGTGTCTATAAGCATGCATGGCTCATTATGGTGATATGAGGCATAAGAAATTCATATAAATTGTGTTTAGATTAGATATTTACTTTTACTTAATGACTATTTATTATTATTTTTATTATTGTTATTATTATTATTATTATTATTATTATTATTATTATTATTATTATTATTATTATTATTAGTAGTAGTAGTAGTAGTAGTATTATACCTTTATTATATATTTGCACTACAATTTTTAATTATATTTTCATGTACTAAAAAAACTTTCTGTTACATTTTTACTCTTTGTATCTGCATATGTTGATCTTATCAAGAGAACAACTAATACTGTTTTTTACTATGTACTGTTGATATTGTTATATTACTGTTATGCTTTCACTAGATTTTGAGTATTTGCTGTGAAATGAATATTGTGTAATGATCTAATGCAGTAAAAGAAATTGAATGTGGCACACTTTCACTGGCAGCACACTTATCCTACTTCACTCTTGATTTTATCATGCTAGCTAATACTAATTTATTTAATATTAGCTAACTAATAATATTGATTTAATATTAGCTAGAGAGGGTTGTAACCACAGTATATATATTATAGTATATATAATATTATAGTAGCCTCTTCAACTGTAGTAGCTTTTTTGGCTTTGGGTAAATTAACATCTTAAAAAAAACCTAGATATTTTTAAGAAACATACTTTATAAAAATAAAGAATTTACTAGGATACAGCATATTGTTTTTTAAATTTTTTTAAAAAACTGCAAAAATAACAACTTTGATAGAATTTGTTTTTATTTTTATATTTATATTTTTGACATTTTTTTATTTTCATGTGAAGTCTATATGCATGGACTGATATAGGCATATGTGCATTGAAGTGTGCATATATCATCTGATATAGCCATAGGTGCAGGAAAGTGCTTATACATCAGCTCAGAGTTGTGGTTTAAGCAATATTTTAACTTAAAACTACATCTAAATCTACATGGTCTGGTGAATCTCCATGATGGTTTTATAAATCCTTTAAATATTCTTTAGAGAGTTATATCTTTATGAACTTATATCCTTCCTGTTTATTTTTTAACAACTCTATGATATACGCTTCCAATAGAATTTCAAAATCTTTTTATTTTTTCTTCATTTCAGTTCCAGAAAAGTTACAAAAAAACATTTACTTATCCCACATTTACTTTTATAAATATGAAAAAAACGTCCTCTCGTCCCTCACTGACTTTTATAAATATAAAAAGAACATCCATTCATCCCACTCTGACTTTTATAAGTATAAAAATCTTAATCTTAAATCAATATTCATAAAACTTACAAAAAGAAAAAGTTATCTTTTTTTTTTCTTTACAGTAACAAGGTTTCCAGACCTAACAGCTTTTCAATTTCTTAATCTTCTTGCAAATGATATTTCTCTTATACTCTCTGAACTATTTTATGTTTTATTTGTTACCATTTTTATCTCTGATATTTTAAAATTGCTTCTGTTATACTAATCCATAAAAAAGAACTTGACTGCAGAAACTCAAGACCAATTTCATTATATTAAAATGTCACAAACGTTTAGAAAAACAATTATATTTTTTATTTACCGCTTTTTAAACATTTTTTAGTTCTGGTATCTTTGACAGTTTAGGGTTTACTTAAAACATTCTCATGCTCCGAATAGTATTATTGAAATGATTTGTGGCACAATTGACTTTTTTTTGCTTGTGGTGTGTTCATAGATCTTCAGGAAGCTTTTGATACAGTTAAGCACAAAAATCAAATAAAATTTATTAGATTGATAAAAAATTTTGTAAAAAAACTAATTACTTGCTTTGTAAAAAAATTAATCAAGATTTTCATTGTTTATCGTGCTGGTTAAATTGTAATCGTGTTTGCTTAAATACTAACAAAACTAAATTATTCAGAATACATTATTTTTCTACCCCCACAAAAAAAGATATAATTAGGTATTATTTTATTAGATAGGTATTATTTTATTATTTTATTTATCATATTAGGTATAACAGGAAAAAACTTATATCAATATATATAGGAGATCTTGGAGTTCATCTTGATGAAAATCTATCTTGTTGTCAATCAACAGAATCATCTTATTAAAAAACATAGCTAACAGCTTTTTTTAATATCCATATCTTTTTTCTATCCATAGCTTTTAGATTGATTTATTACTCCTTGTTTTCTTCTTATCTTAGTTATTGTGTATGTCGCAACAGGTTTTTAGCACTTGATATGTTTTTTGGGAATGATCAGCATTTTGAGTTGACCAATAATACCCATGAAAGATTGAATAAGTTGGAGTAAGATTTTCTGATGTTTAAATTGTTAGATAACAGTTGTTTTTTGTTTTTTTCATTGTTTTTAAAAATAAAATTTGAGAAGAAATTTAATTTAGAGATGCTTGTTTTAAATAAGCTATTTATCTGATCAGTTCTTCTCAATTAGATTATGCTCAGTATACTTAAGCAAATATTACTAAAATATTTAGCATGGTTTTGCTGTATTGTCTTAGTAAACAGTTGTAGTTAATTATTGATGTATATGATTATTCTTCTAGGAAATATATGTGATCAATTTATGATAAGAATTCTTTTAATGGAAAAATATTTTTTTACTTGCCAAAGATAAATATATCAGTATTTTTCAAGCACCATTTGCTAGTACAAAAAGATTTATGTCTTGCAATACAGTTAATGCACCTGCTTTAAGTTTGTAACTAAAAAGTGCTTGTAAATTTTTTTCAGATGACATTAATACAACTTTTTGTTCATAAAATGTTCTCATGAAAAAAAAGTTAAAAACTAATAAGTTAATACTAAATAGTAGTGGCAAAAAAATACGAACAACAGAAGCAAACAGTTTGCTTCATAATATGGCCACAACTTATATGGCAAACAGTATTATGTTGATTATATGTCTTACTATAATAAATGACTAATAACTGCCAAATCTATAATAATTGTTTCAAATATATATGTGTGATAAATTTTGATACTTTTGTGATAAAAGTTTAAAACAAATAAGAAACATTTGTTGTGCATAAAGATGTTGCTCGAATTTTAAAAGTATAGAAATTCTATTTATATGCTTTTTAGTTAGTAAACATAAAAAGTTCTAAAATATATTAATAAAATATCCATTTAACAAAGTGTCAGATTATGTAAAATATCAAAAGTCAGTTATAAATGTGCAGGAAGAAAAAAAACTATGATTTTACTCTTGCCTACTCTTTACTATTGATTGATCAACAGAAATAGTGATGATTCACTATTTTTGTTGATGATGAAATGGTTGCCTGATTGATAATCTCTGTTGATTGATAATCTCTGTTGATTGATAATCTCTGTAATTTTGTAGAGATTTTTGTTATACTACTTAATAACAATAATGTCAAATATTTTTTTATCCTGTGTGTTAAAAAGTTTAAATTGATTTTAAATTGTTTACAATTATATACTAACTGCTACGTTTCACTTATTAGTAGAGTTTTAATTTTTAGTTGGTAATCTAAAATTTAGTTTTTAGATGGAAATCTATTATTTAAATTTTCATACTAGGGTGGTGAAGAATTTATTGGGCGAATTTTGGCAAAACCTGTTGTTAAGTTATGTGAAGAAAAATATGAGAAACCATTTTTTCCACCTGTTTTGCAATGGTTTCCTGTGTATCGTGGTGAAACAAGAGCTGGTGAGGTGCTTGCAGCTTTTGAAATGCTTCATGTAAGTACTTCAACATATATAGTATAAGTATATTTTTTTGATTCACTTAAAAAATATAATTACACTTTTATAAAAATATAAATATATCGATATTAATTGAACCACCAACTGGGAGAAGAAAGTAAATACACTTTTTGACATATTCACTTATTCTTTTCTACATTTTTACATTCTTTAAATGCAAATTCTTTGAAATGAACTTAATATTAAGGTGTTAATGTCTAAAGAATGTAAAAATGTAGAAAAACGTATGTCAAAAAGTGGTGTTTGATCCTTTCTTCCAATTGATGGTTCAGTTCTGGTTAACAAAAGTTTTTTTTTTAATGTAAATGAAGTGTCTTTAATTAATATTTAAAAACTAATTATTTTAAAAAAAAAAATTGATAGAGAAAATATTACTTTGCAAGGGAAAATAATATTAATTTAAAAATGTTATTTTCCAGGGTAAATATATACATATACATATATATATATATATATATATATATATATATATATATATATATATATATATATATATATATATATATATACCAGGTCTATAAGCATGAAGAGTCAAGTTACAAAAGTATCGATAGAGAACATTTGTTGTGAATGGGCCTTAATTTTTTTTTAATTTTGTTGCTATGACATCTGTCAAACATATTCAGTAAACATCATTGTATAAACAACATCATATTTTTTAATTATGTTAAAAATGTCGAATTTTGTACCAGAAAATGATGATTTGCGGAAAGCACTAATTTTTTGTTTTCATTTGAAGAAAAGTGCTGCAGAATCGCATTGAATGATTGTCAAAGCTTATGGTGATCATGCTCTATCGGAAGCAACATGCAAAGATAATGATTTTGATGTGCAAAATGAAGAACGTGGAAGACCGCCAAAAAAGTTTGAAGACTCAGAATTGCAAGCAATATTAGATGAAGATGACACTTTAAGTCAAAAACAAATGGTAGAAATGTTAAATGTTTCACAACCAGCAATTTCTGACTGTTTAAAAGCTATGGGAAAGATCCAAAAGTGCGAGAAAATGGGTGCCACATAAATTGAATGATAGGCAGATGGAAAAGCGAAAAACCACATGTGAAATGTTGCTGTTACGACATGAAAGGAAGTCAGTATTGCAGTGAATTGTGACTGGTGATGAAAAATGGATTTATTTTAAGAATCCCAAACGCAAAAGATCATGGGTAAATCCAGGAGAAGCACCAACATTGACTGCAAAACCTGATCGGTTCGGAAAAAAGACAATGCTCTGTGTTTGGTGGGACCAGAAGGGAGTGGTGTATC